>NC_083589.1:59243881-59543881 GCF_027579695.1 Neoarius graeffei | reverse complement strand
ATGCCACTGTTCAGCAAAAAGAGAAATCTATGTTGGCAGAATGAGGAATTGAAAATTGACTTAATTAAGAATTCTTAATAAAGATAACAGTGTTATCATAGTTTGGATTATCATGGGCACATCGTTGGCAAAACATAAAATTATTAATGCAGACTGTTGCCTTGAAATTTCAAGTATTCTCAACTATTCTTTTTTTACAGTGTTGCCATGGTTTGGCATCTGTCGTCCACAATTCATTTAAATCGTCTCTCCTCCATCAGTTCTCAACGGATTTCTGTTCCAATTCTTTTATTTGAAAGAACTCATCACTCCACACAAAACTTGGTCATTATTTTGTCAGATTTCTTGCTAACGAGTTACTAATTAGGCCAAATTAACAAATTTTCTAGGCCTCTCACTAGAACTGTATCTCCTCTCATTTCTCATCCGATTTCAGTTCTGATCGATATTTTGGGTCGATCTTCCCTCGGGGAACAAAACTTGGTCATTTGTTTGTTGATTTTCTTGTTGTAAAAAATTTGTTTACAACTTTGTTTATTATCAGTTAAATCGTATCTCCTCCTTCAGCTCTCGATGGATTTCAGTCCTGATTGTTTTATTTGAAAGAACTCGACCTTTTGTACAGGTGGCACGGTGGTGTAGTGGTTAGCGCTGTCGCCTCACAGCAAGAAGGTCTGGGTTCGAGCCCCGTGGCCGGCGAGGGCCTTTCTGTGCGGAGTTTGCATGTTCTCCCCGTGGGTTTGCTCCGGTTTCCCCCACAGTCTAAAGACATGCAGGTTAGGTTAATTGGTGACTCTAAGGGTGTATTCAGACCAGGATAGTTCGATAGTTCACTTGCTTTGGTCCGAACCAAATGTTTTTTTTATTTTTTTATTTTGTTGCGGTTCGCTTTCACACTGTACATTTTAGTAAGCGGACCAAAATCTGTCAACAAAGCCACGCGCCCTGAGGTCGTTCAGCTATTGGTCAGAGACGATACGCGCACAAAGCGTTAAGTTCAAAAGTAGTCACGGAGGATAGCGCTGATGAGCGCACATCATGTTGTGACAGTTCTGGCTCTTCACGCAAGTCGCAAGTACCGCCACTTTTTGAAAGAATGTCCCTGATTTTAATGAAGGTCTGACGGAGTTTCTTCACTTTTAGCCGACATTGTTCTGGGGAGCGCGTGAACCCCTTCTCCTTCATTTTCTCACTGAATACAGCAAACACGTCGGCATTTTTGTGTGTTCTCTCCAAAAGCTCAGATATGTGGACATCTGCCCATATATCCACAAGGGTACGCGTTTCTTCCTCGGCCCACGTTTGCCCCCTACTCATTTTTTGTACTCTGTAGTCTAGCCTGAATGACTGAACGACTGTTGTAAGGTTCCCTTGACAACCCGAAACAGTGTTTGCGCTTTGCGGTGGAGTGTCAAGACTCTGTTTCCCATAATGCTCGACAAATGACGGAAGCTCCCGAGGTACAAAAAAGCAAAACTGTCAGATTAGGTCCGGTCTGCTTTCACACCTCCAAAAGGTCCGCACCAGGGTTCCTTTGGTCCGGACCGAGTCCGACCTTGCAGCTCGGTCTCGGCCCGCTTGTTTGGTCCGGACCAGAGTTCGGTGGTTTGTATTCAGACCAACCCAAAAGGTCCGGACCAAGGGAAATTTGGTTCGTTTGGTCGTTTGGTCCGGACCAAACAACGTAGGTGTGAATACGCCCATAATTGAGCGTAGGTGTGAATGTGAGTGTGAATGGTTGTCTGTGTCTATGTGTCAGCCCTGTGATGACCTGGCGACTTGTCCAGGGTGTACCCCGCCTTTCACCCGTAGTCAGCTGGGATAGGCTCCAGCTTGCCTGCGACCCTGTAGAAGGATAAAGCGGCTACAGATAATGAGATGAGATGAGATGAGATGAGATGAGATGAGATGAGATGAGATGAGACCTTTTGTACAGAACTTGGTCAGTGTTTTGTCAAATTTTTTTGCTAACAAATTAGTCATTAGGTCACTTAACACATTTTCTTCTGATTAGAATTGTATCTCCTCTCTCATTTATCATGCAAATTCAGTTCTGTTCGATGTTTTGGGTCGATCTTCCCTCGGGGAAAAACACTTGGCTGTTTATTTCTTGATTTTCTTGTCGTAAACGATTTGTTTACAACTCTGTTTATTTTCAGTTAAATCGTATCTCCTCCCTCAGCTCTCAATGGATTTCAGTTCTGATTGTTCTGTCTGAAAGTACTAGATCTTCTGCACAAAACTTGGTCATTGTATCATCAAATTTTTTGCTAACAAGTTAGTAATTAGGCCAAATTAATGAATTTTCCAGTCCTCTCACTAGAACTGTATCTCCTCTCTGATTTCTCATCCGATTCCAGTTCTGATCAATGTTTTGGGTCGATCTTCCCTCGGGGAACAAAACTTGTTTTTGTTTTGTTTCTTGATTTTCTTGTTGTAAACAATTTGTTTACAACTCTGTTTATTATCAGTTAAATCGTATCTCCTCCCTCAGCTCTCAATGGATTTCAGTTCTGACTGTTTTATTTGAAAGAAGTCAACCTTCTGTTTTGGGTCGATCTTCCCTCGGGGAACAAAATTTAGTCCTTCGTTGATGTTCCTGTTGTAAACAGTTTGTCGTGGAGGTTGGTTCTCTCTCACTTCGTCACATTTCAGCTCTGTTTGATGTTTTAATCATCATGGTTGGTTTGATGGTAGGACAGATGAGCTCCTACGCCCTTGATGTTCTGGTTTGGTTTATTAGGCCCACTTTACACGGGGACGGTCTGAAACAAAAACGCAAAAGTCCGTTTTCGTTCTCACTTTTTTCCGCGTCTACACGACCGTTTTCAAGGAGGAAATCTGCGTCTATACGGTGACACATAAATGTGTGGAATTCAATTGGATGTGCATGCCAGGCGGCTAGGTGGTGCTGTGAAAGACCTCCGCTATGTCTGCACGCATGCGCAACGTCTTCCGTCTTGTCTGATCTGCACATCTGCGCCTCGAAAACTTTGACTACTCTGGCTATGGTAAGTAAGAAAGTAAGTAAAAAAGTAAGAGCATACTATACCCGCCTCTGTTCATTAACGGTATATGTGCAGATTCGGTATAGATGTTCGAAGGACTCCTGGACGTTTATTAAAGCTGCCAGAGCAGCTTGAAGGTCCGTTGGATCGATGTAATCAGACATTGTGGCAGTTCGTGTAAAGGGGTGGAGCACAGAAGGACGGCAGGACAGAACTGAGCATACAAAACTCTCTTTATTCAGCTTTTCAGCTGTAAACACGCACACACAGACACACGCACACACATTAGCTGTCTGGTTATCGAGAGAGTCCCTCTGTTCTCACTCTCTCTCCTTAAGAAGGGCGCGGTCCCTGGGAAGACACACAAACATCAATTAACAACAGGTGAAATGATTCTGCCACTTAACTTCCCCGACTCCGCCCTCCTGTCACAGACCGATGCTAGACCACGCCCCCGCTGCCACATACCCCCACCGCCCGACTCAGGCCGGGCAGCCGTCCGGCCCGCAGCCGACTCCCCCCCCCCTTGACGGGAGAGGAAGTCCGCCACGACCATCTGCGCCCCCGGCCTGTGGATCACCTTGAAGTTAAAGGGTTGGAGTGCCAGATACCAACGGGTGATCCGCGCATTGGCATCCTTCATGCGGTGGAGCCACTGGAGGGGCGCGTGGTCCGAACAGAGGGTGAAAGGGCGTCCCAGCAGGTAGTACCGGAGGGCGAGGACCGCCCACTTGATTGCCAGGCACTCCTTTTCGATGGTACTGTAGCGCCCCTCACGCACCGACAGCTTGCGGCTAATGTACAAGACAGGGCGATCCTCCCCCTCCACCTGCTGGGACAAAACGGCCCCCAGCCCTCTGTCCGACGCATCCGTCTGCAACATAAAAGGGAGAGAAAAGTCAGGGGAGTGTAAAAGTGGCCCCCCACACAGTGCAGCCTTAACCTTAGAAAAAGCCCGCTGGCATTGCTCCGTCCACTGGACCGGATCTGGTGCCCCCTTTTTAGTCAGATCAGTCAGCGGGCTGGTGACGTCCGAATAATTAGGTATAAACCTACGATAATAGCCAGCCAGCCCCAGGAACTGTCTCACCCCCTTTTTGGTCTTGGGCCTCGGGCAGGCCGCAATTGCTGCAGTCTTGTTAATTTGGGGACGCACCTGCCCGTTGCCCAAGTGGAAGCCCAGATACCGTACTTCCACCCGCCCAATCGCACACTTCTTCGGGTTGGCCGTGAGACCCGCCCGCCTCAGCGACCTAAGGACGGCCCTCAGGTGTTGTAGGTGCCGCGGCCAGTCATTACTATAAATAATGATATCATCCAAGTACGCGGCCGCATAGGTGGCGTGGGGGCGGAGGACCCTGTCCATCAGCCGCTGAAACGTAGCAGGCGCCCCAAACAGCCCAAAAGGAAGTGTGACGAATTGGTGTAAGCCGAACGGTGTGGAAAAGGCCGTTTTTTCACGGGATAATGGAGTCAAGGGGATCTGCCAATAACCCTTTGTTAAATCCAGTGTCGAGTAAAAACGAGCCGTGCCTAGCCGATCGAGCAACTCATCAATACGAGGCATTGGGTACGCATCGAATTTAGACACCGCGTTGACTTTTCTATAGTCCACACAGAACCGGACCGACCCGTCGGCCTTGGGTACCAAGACCACCGGGCTGCTCCAGTCACTGTGGGACTCCTCGACGATGCCCATTTCGAGCATGGCCTCGAGTTCTTCCCGAACCACCTTTTTCTTGTGTTCGGGTAACCTGTAAGGGCGGCTACGCACTACCACCCCCGGGGGCGTCTCAATGTGGTGCTCTATGAGGTTAGTGCGGCCGGGCAGGGGTGAGAACACGTCCGAAAACTCGGTCTGCAACTGGGCAACCTCCGCGAGTTGGGTCGGGGAGAGGTGGTCTCCACAGGGGACCGGAGAGGGACGTGATGCTAATGTTCCTTTTTGAACCTCCGGCCCCAGCTCCGCCTTCTCTGGAACCACCGACACCAACGCCACGGGGACCTCCTCGTTCCAGAGTTTGAGTAGGTTGAGGTGGTAAATCTGTAGCGCCCCACCCCTGTCCGTTCGTTTCACCTCATAGTCGACGTCCCCGACTCGCCGTGTGACCTCAAAGGGTCCTTGCCACTTGGCGACTAATTTAGAGCTCGATGTGGGCAACAGTACGAGTACTTTCTCTCCCGGTGCAAACTCTCTAAGGCGCGTACCCTTGTCGTACAGGCGGGTTTGCCGTTCTTGGGCCTGCCGCAAATTCTCCTGGGTTAGTTGTGTGAGTGTGTGGAGTTTTGCGCGCAGGTCAATAACGTATTGAATTTCATTTTTGCTTGGTGAAAGTCCCTCCTCCCAATTTTCTCGCAGCACATCTAAAATGCCGCGCGGCTTACGCCCATATAATAATTCAAACGGGGAGAACCCCGTGGAGGCTTGGGGGACTTCTCGCACTGCAAAGAGCAAGGGTTCGAGCCATTTATCCCAGTTACGCGCGTCCTCACTTACAAATTTCTTAATTATGTTTTTAAGGGTGCGATTAAACCGTTCCACTAAGCCGTCCGTTTGTGGGTGATAAACGCTGGTGCGGATCGGCTTAATACCTAATAACCCATACAGTTCCTTCAGTGTTCGTGACATAAACGAGGTGCCTTGATCAGTCAGAATCTCTTTCGGGATTCCAACTCGGGAGATGACGCGGAAGAGCGCCTCCGCAATACTGCGTGCTGAGATATTGCGAAGAGGCACTGCTTCCGGGTATCGCGTTGCATAGTCCACCAGAACCAATATAAAGCGGTACCCTCGTGTTGACCGATCTAATGGCCCGACGAGATCCATGCCAATTCTTTCGAACGGGGTCTCGATTAACGGTAGAGGGCGCAAAGGCGCTTTTGGAATGGCCGCTGGGTTTACTAACTGGCATTCGCGGCATGCCGTACACCACCTACGGACATCGCCGCGAATCCCCGGCCAATAGAATCGGGCCATTATTCGGGCTAGTGTTTTATCCTGCCCTAAGTGTCCAGCCATGGGATTAAAGTGAGCCGCCTGGAATACCAATTCCCGGCGGCTCTTCGGAATTAACAGCTGCGTGACTCGCTCTTTAGTTTGAGTGTCCTGCGTCACTCGGTATAATCTATCCTTCATAATCGCGAAGTAGGGGAAGGACGGGGTGGCGTTCGGCTGGAGCGTTTGACCATCGATTACTCTCACTTGGTCAAACGCATGCCGCAGAGTCTCGTCTCGCGATTGCTCTAACGGGAAATCCGCGAGGGATTCCCCAATAGAGAGAGGAGGAGCCGGCGGCTCCTCACTCTGGCGCGGAGATGACGTAGACGGCTCTGTGACAGCTGCTCCCGCCAAAGCGACACTGGGACCTCCCCCTGTCAAATGGCAGGACCCACTCTTGACCAAGTGCGTCATTAAACCCCGAAATCCCGGCCAATCAGTCCCCAAAATTAAAGAGTGGGTAAGGCGAGGATTAACCGCCGCCTTCACTATAAATTTTTCCCCTCTGAAAATAATGTGGACCGACACTAAAGGGTAGTTGTGAACATCCCCGTGCACACATAACACCTTCACCAATTGTGCTCCCCCCAATGCCTCGTCTTGCACCAGGTTTTGGTGGATTGAGGTCTGATTACAGCCAGAATCCACCAACGCCTGATATGTATCCCCTTGGATACTCACCGGTATGCGATACGCTCCGGCCCGATCGAGGGCGGCTCCTGGCGCGTTGGGGATCCGAACCACCGCGCCCACCTCCATTATCGAGCACTGCTGTTGGAGGTGGCCCGGTTCCCCGCAGCGCCAGCAAACCGGCCCAGGCTTCCTCTCTGCACTAGTGCTCTGGGGCTCACTCACCTGAGGGGGGGGAGAGACAGACACAGAAGGGAGACACGGAAGGGCACCGCGGGTGCGGCGGGCCGGCTGAGGTGGCGCCGGCCCCCGTCTCCGCGGTGGGGGAATGGGGCGAGGAGAAGACACAGGAGGAAGAGAGAGAGAGAGAGAGGGGAGAAGAGAAGAGGTCGTCTGCTGTCCTGCCGTCGGGACAGCCGCCAGATGATCCTCCGCCAGCTCGATTGCCTGATCCAGCGACGCCGGGCGGTGGCACTGGACCCACTCTGCGGTTCCCGCTGGTAGACGCGCGACGAACTGTTCCAGTACCACCTGGTCGATGAGTCCCTCGGCGTCGCAGCTGTCGGCCCTCAACCACTGCCAGCAGGCGTCCCGGAGTTGCTGGCCAAACGCGAACGGCCGGCCGACTTCCTCCAAGCGCAGAGCGCGGAAACGCTGATGATGTTGCTCTGGGGTGCGTCCCACCCGCTGGAGGACGGCCCGGCGAAGGTCCGCGTAGGCCAGCCGGCGGTCGGCGGGGAGCTGTAGCGCGGCCAGCTGCGCCTCTCCTGTTAGCAGGGGAAGGAGGCGCGCGGCGCGCTGTTCCACCGGCCACCCCGAGGTCTCTGCTACCTGCTCAAAGAGCGTGAAGAATGCCTCGGGGTCGTCCTGCGGGCCCATCTTCGTGAGGGTGAGGGGGGAAGGGCCCGCGGCGGTGGAGTTGGTGGACCCCGCCGACGCGAGGAGGTGCCGGAACGCCCGACGATCTTCCTGTTGCGCCAGCACCAGGGCCTCGAACCGTTGTTCTTGCTCCTTTCGGAGGGCGAGCAGCCCCTGGTGCTGGCTCTGTTGGGCCGTGGCGAAGGCGTGGATCAGGTCGGCGAAGGTGGAGGACTCCATGGGGCTGTGGTCTTCTGTGCTCATTCCCGGGTTTCGGCACCACTGTGGCAGTTCGTGTAAAGGGGTGGAGCACAGAAGGACGGCAGGACAGAACTGAGCATACAAAACTCTCTTTATTCAGCTTTTCAGCTGTAAACACGCACACACAGACACACGCACACACATTAGCTGTCTGGTTATCGAGAGAGTCCCTCTGTTCTCACTCTCTCTCCTTAAGAAGGGCGCGGTCCCTGGGAAGACACACAAACATCAATTAACAACAGGTGAAATGATTCTGCCACTTAACTTCCCCGACTCCGCCCTCCTGTCACAGACCGATGCTAGACCACGCCCCCGCTGCCACAGACATGCTCTTACTTTTTTACTTACTTTCTTACTTCCCGGGCTGGCATGTACAGTATATGACATATGCATGACGTAAACGCGTACCCGACGTGAGCAGATCCGAGCAGAGTTTCGCGTATTGGGTAGTTTAGACGGATATGCAACGGGGGCTGTTTTTAACTTATCCACTCTGGAAGGCGTTTTCAATTTTTTCCATTTTTCAGCCTCGGAAACGCCGTCCCCGTGTAGACGAAAGGCACTTCCGATAAAACATTTAGTCGTTTTTACCCGACAGCGTCCTCGTGTAAACGGGCCCTTAGTTGTCTTGTATTTTGTGCCATCATATAAGTCCCTGTAAATGAGTCGTTACAATAGAAGAGATAATTTATCAGAACGAGCGCTTTAAAATATAAATGTGTGAATTAATCAACACCTTCTGATGAAACCAGAATTGAGAACTCAGCAGTGCTGTGGTAGAAGTATGACTCCGGCACGTCGAGATCCTCTGAAGTTAGAGATTGATGCTAATGGGGTGGTCACTCAGGTGTTTGTGTGTGTGTGTGAGTGTGTGTGGGTAATATGAGATATGTGATTAAAAAAGCCGACAAGATGTGAGTGGAATCTAAAACTTGGATTCTCAGAGCGCTTGTCACAATGAAAGATGATGAGACTGATTTTGTATGCTTGGGTGACTCATTGTGTTTATCACACTCATTATAGATTTCTGTGACTGTGTGTGTGTGTGTGTGTGTGTTTATCAGCAAGACTCAGGTTTTTTGCCCAATTTGAGAAGTCTTTATTCCGCCTTCACGAAAATTTTCTTCAAGTTCCATCTAGAATCTTCCTCAGTAAAACTGTTAAAGATAAAACTTCCATTTTCCATGTTGTGACAGAAATGGTCATAAAAACAGCCGTTCATATGCTCATCCTTTACTGCTTCATCTTTTATATGATCTATAATTGCTTTTTTAAAGCCATTGCTAAGCTTTTTATATGCAAACCAGACCGCCTTTCTTATAAAACCTAATAAAACAAGTGTATGTGTGTGGACAGGAATGAAAAGGACACACACACACACACACACACGCGCGTTCTGTAGTGTTACACTATAGTAATACTCTGTGCAGGAAGGAACAGAGGTAAGAAAAAATCAGAAAAAGACTTTACACCTGAATGAGTTTTGTTTTGGGGAATTTTTTGGGTGTTTATGGAGTTTTATATCGAATGAAAAATGGTTATATTGCAAGATTTCAGTTTTAAAGGTGCAGTTAGCGATTTGACATCTGGCTGATTGATAGAGAACTGTTGTGAAGTTGTTATTTCATCATCAAAACTATGAAATAATATATGGATCATAGGAAGGTACTTCAAAAAGTTCTCGGTCTCACCCAGAAACAAGGGGCATAACTCCCATTTTGGGTCAGAGCTGTATACTGTAAAGCCTTTTATTCTATCCACATTCACTGGATATGAGCAATTGCATGCTCTACTACTAGGATATAAGCTCATATACCATGAGTAGAGAAAAACAAAAATGGTGGCACGTGTTGCTGAACCAACCAAGGATGAAATAAAAACTCTACTCGAAAACAAAGCCCCAAAAATTATCAGTTATTTAAAAGAAACAGAAATAACTAAAATAATATAAACACACACACACCCCTTCATCGCCTGTTCCACACTCCAGCCCAGTTGGTGGCAGTAATGCACGTTTAAGTTGGTTTGCCAACTGCCAAAAAACCCTAAAGAAGAAGAATAAAACCCCAAAAATACAAAAAAAGCAACACAATATGGAATGAAAGTATATATATGTTATTTACCAGCTTAAGGTCGGTCCGTATGGTGAAATACCGTGACCGAGGTCTTGAAAGTACTGAGCGAGGCCCTCTGGGCCGAGGTCAGTATTCAAGGCCGAGGTCAGTATTCAAGGCCGAGGTCACGGTATTTCACCATACGGACCGACCTTAAGCTGGTAAATAATATATTTATTTTTTTCTTTATCAAATTCTAACAGAAAATGAGAGCGCCCGAAAGGGAAAACCGAGCTGAGCCGCCATTTTGAATCCTCATTCACGGCTGTAATGCAAATGGCTTCCTCCTCGGTATACAAGTGCACTTCCATGGCAGGAAAAAAAACATTTTGCCGCCTATGTAGTCCCCTATTTACTGTATACAAATAGGAATCATTCAGGATTCAGCCATGTTTTTGCTCAGTGTGAGCAACAGTTACAGGTTTTTAGCTTTCTCCTGAAATGTTTTCTTTTATTTCTTCTTCCTCAGGGTAGTAAAACTCGCTTTCACTGTAAACACTGTCGTTATCGCTATCCATGCTGTAAAATTAATGCTATTCTCCTGAGAAATGCTGGCAAACATTTATAAGATTTTTGATAATCTTATAAATAAATCTTATTAAAAAAGATAAATATTGACAGAAAAAATGCTACTATGTTTGTTGTTGTGAACGAGTGAGTCGCCAAAGGTCCATAACCGGGGTCCGTAACTGGGGTCCGTATCATAGGATACGGACCCGCTCGCCAGCTAATCAGAGCGCAGGATTTGATGGAAACCGGACTGTGAAAAAAATAATTGATGGTAAGAACGTATCTTTTTTTTTCAAGAATTATAATTATAGCATTTTTCACAAATTGCTCCTGTCATTTCGCCAGTTTGTTTAAATCCTAAGCGGAAATGATTTTGTCGGACATTTTGTATAAAGTTTTTATATATCGAATTTGCAAAAAATAAAAATAAAATGCTCTGTTTCTCAAAATCCAGTGAATGTGGTTAGAATAAAACAGTTATTCCACTCAATCTCATCATACATGGCATTCCTGGTATGCAGTGGTTAGTAACAAACAAAAGTGGTCCAAGGGTCCAAAGGACAACCGGTGAACTGGTGACAGGGTCATGGGTGTTGAAGGGTCACTAATTTGGACCATAGGGGCATGAAGACTAGCCCATAGGGTCCAGTCCTGGAGAACAGAAGAGCTCCTGTAGCACAAACTGCTGAAAAAGTGACTGCTGGCTAAAACAGAAAGGTTTCAGGCACATCAACAACAGGCCCAGTAATGGATGGTTATGGATCTTTCTGGATGTTTCTGGTCAAGCAGTGCTTACTACAGCTGATGAAATGAAACACAGACCCTCTCTTTTTGTGCTGCTGACACTAGAAGAGCTGGAGTTTTCTAAATTAGCATGACTGACATGATAAGCATGTCGTGACAGCTGATTGGATGGTGATGAGTCTGGTGAGCAGATAAGTTATTACAAATTGAACTTATTACAAAATGTGTTCAGACTAAAAAAAAAAAGCCACTGACGTTAAATTTCATCTGGTATCTGTATCCTATACTGTATATGATATGGATCAATTCCTGCTCCAATAAACATCCCTCCTCCTGCAGGAGTGTCCCCAGCTGCTTCCCGCTGATCGCATCCTGGTGCCGGTGAACGTGGTGAAGCCCATCACCCTGCGTGCCAAGAACTTGCCCCAGCCACAGTCGGGTCAGCGTGGCTACGAGTGTGTGCTCACCATCCAGGGGGCAGAGCAGAGAGTCCCCGCCCTCCGCTTCAACAGCTCCAGCGTGCAGTGCCAGAACACCTCTGTGAGTGTATGATCTAAATGCATGGATGAAATGTCGTGTAAAAGTGTGCACGTTTTTAAAAGATGAGCTACATAACACATCATAAACCTTGCATAACATGTTAATAACATGCTTTGCACCATTAATATATTATATGTTAATAATTAATAATAATATTAATGCTTTAAAGCTAGTAGCAAACCATTTGTAGAGCACTTGGTAAACATGTTGTAGCCTCTATGCAAATATAATTAAACATTTGGTGTTTTAGTTATGACCTCACCTCATATGACCTCATGTTCACAGCATGCTTACTGTATAAGCCATGAATAGATTCTATGTGTATCCCCTACACAAACATAATTATGTAATTACTAATGGCTAAAACCTGGTTACAAATCATTTGTACACTATTCATAAAGCTTCTATGCAAAGAATCATAAGCGTGGAGTTTTAATATTGACATCATCTACATCATAACATGTTCATAACATGCTTATAAGTGATGAATAGATTCTATTTTGACCTGGTCACTAACCATTTGTACACTGTTTTTAAAAACCTGTATTCCCTGTGCAAACATAATTATGCATTTATAATTAATGACCTCACCTTATAACAGGTTCATAACATGATTATAAGCCATTAATAGACAATGACTTAATAATCTATTAATGGTTAAACCCTGGATAAACCATTTGTATACTATTCATCAAGCACATGCAACTTCTATGCAAACAGAATTATAAACATGGAGTTTTAATAATGACATAACATGTCCATAGCATGCTTATAAGCCATCAATAGATTAGATGCTAACTTGATCACTAACCATTTCTACACTGTTTGTAAAAACCTGTAGCCCATGTACAAACATAATTATGGATTTAAAATGAATTATCTCACCTTGTAACATGTTCATAACATGCTCATAAACATTGATAGACAATGCATTGATAATCAATTAATGGTCAAAACCTGGATAAACCATTTGTACACTATTCACAAAGCACATGCAGCTTCTATGCAAGCAGAATTATAAACAATGGGTTTTAATAATAACAATCTTATAACATGTTCATAACATGCTTATAAGCCATCAGTAGATTAGACATTAACCTGATCACTTGTATACTATTTGTAAAAACGTGTAGCCCATGTACAAACAATTATGGACTTAGAATTAATGACTGCACCTTATAACATGCTTATAAACATTAATAGATAATGAATTGATAATCTATTAATGGTTAAACCCTGGATATGAACCATGTATACACTATTCATAAAGCACATGCAGCTTCTATGCAAACAATTATAAACAAGGGGTTTTAATAACATCACCTTATAACATGTTCATAACATGCTTATAAGCCATGAATAGATTAGACAATAACTTGATCACTAACCATTTATACACTGTTTGTAAAAACCTGTAGCCCATGTACAATTATGGATTTAGAATTGATCTCGCCTTATAACATGTTTATAACATGCTTATAAGCCATTAATAGATTAAACGTTAACCTGATCAGTAACCACTTATACACTGTTTGTAAAAACTTGTAGCCTGTGTACAAACAATTATGTATTTAGAATTAATGACCTCATCTTAACATGTTCATAACATGCTTATAAGCATTAATAGACAATGAATTGATACTTATTAATGGTTAAACCCTGGATAAACCATTTGTACACTATTCATAAAGCACATGCAACTTCCATACAAACAGAAGTACAAACAAGGGATTTTAATAAAAACATTGTCTTATAACATGTTCATAACAAGCTTATAAGCCATGAATTGATTAGACGTTTCAGATCCTGGTTACAGAGCCTTTATGCATAGAAGTTGTAGACCCCATATATCTCAACTTATATAAAGTTTGAATCATGACCACACCTTACGACATGTTCATAGCATGTTTATAAGTATTAATAGATGATGTATGTGTTAGCTGTTATTGACTAAAACCTGTGTACAAAGCATGTGTACTAGCCTGGCAAGCCAGACTAAATGTGAATATTTAGCCTGGCCTCGATCCGTAGACATTTCCGACGGGTGTGGGAGGAATAAACCGCTGTCTTTCAAACTGTCTCTGTGCGTATAGGCCAACGCTCTGACCAATCAGCGCAACAGTGACTGTGACGTAGTCAGAGCGACAGAAAGCAGTGGGGGAGGCCTTGAAATAAATAATTTTTCAAAATGCGTATTAATTAATAAACAGGTTCTAGATATTAAGAAGTTTGGAGATAATGACCACAAGTTTGGAGTCTGTACCACATACTTAACATACACTCTTATTTTTTTCAAGTGTTTTTCAAGGGTTTGCTTAAACTGTTTTTGAGAGTTTTTATTTAGTGGTGTTTGGTGAAATAATTTCCCTTAAATTTAAAATAACGGGAAAATAAGAAACAATCAAAAAGTAATGTTTCAAAGCTGTTTATTAATTCTTCGTACTGCACAAACTAGCCCCATCCTTTTGGCTACGAGCGGAGCCAGCTGGTAGATCAGACTTTTGCCATAGCCGGTCGGCAAAACAGCGAAAACGTCCTTCTTGAAAAGGAATGAGCGGAGAGCCTCTTCCTGCTCATGTTTCAACGAAAACTCCAAGTCTAATTCTTCTAAAACTGATTCCAAAGCGGAGTCAAACGCGCGCTGTTCACTAGCCGTAGCCATCTTTCCTGTTGCGCTTTCTCCAGCGTCGCGCAGCTTTGTCGTCACTCCTGCAAAAGCCCGCCCAAAGAATCCAAATAAAAACCTTGCGTTGTGATTGGCGGGCACGATTTGATGCCCGGGGTGTTTTTGTTTATATGGTGCAAGGCTAGACCCACTCGCTAGGCAAAAATATTTTTGGCTGCTAGGCGGGTGGGTCTAGTTTACTAGGCTACATGTGTACACTAACTGTAAATAATACTGTATGTAGCTCCTGTACAAACAGGATTATAAACATGAAGCGTTAATATTGATCTCTCCTTATAACATGTTCATAAGCCATTAATAACCGATATGCTATTCATGCATTAGTGCTGAAACTCGAATGTCAAACCCTTTGTATATATTTATAAAGCACATATACAGACGGCACCATAACGTTAGGAAGTGTATAAGTGCAGCATTTATTTGATGACGTTTACATTGCCAGTTATAAAACCTGCATGACAGCATGAATAAGTGATGTAATAAGCAGCCTATTAGTAAGGTATTATTTAGGTTTTTCTCTAAAGGGAGCACCTGTAACGAAAAGTGTGAGCAATCCGCAGCATGAATTATTAGAGTATGTCAAGAACACGTTACTCTGAGAGCAGCGAGGTGAGGAGGTGTGGGATGTTCTCTTTCTTGTTCTTCGTTTTTGAAGAGTCCTTCTCTTTCCTGCTTGCTCTCTTTTTGACTCTGTTGGTAAAAAATGATAAAAGCTTTTTTTTAATCTGAATACCATTTCTCAAAGAGCTTTCTCTCTCTCTGTCCATCTTTGTTTCAGTACTCGTATGAAGGGATGGAGATGAGTAGCCTCGCTGTGGAGCTGATGGTCATCTGGAATGGAGATTTTAGCATCGATAACCCAGCCCAAAACAAAGGTGAGCCGAAATATCAAGGTTACATTTCTCTTTTTTCCCCTTCCGAACTCTCCACTTCCACTGATGCATCTCTGAGGAGAAGGTACAGTGTGTGCCCACCTGTTAATTGACCTTCCAGCGCTCACCAGCTTAAGACAGCTGATCCTTAGCCAGCTGTCGCACACAGTACTCGAGAGAGAGAGAGAGAGAGAGAATAAGAGCCTGTGCTCCTTGAGAGTCCCTAAAGCATGTGTTCATTTCCAGCCTCCAGCTCCATCCAACTGTACAATAAGACTGAACTGTGAGTTGAATAGTTGGAACAGTCGAACTAAAGGAAAGCACTGTGGGGCATCAAATCCAGATGGGACCAACATCTGGAAGAAACTTACACATATGAAAAAAATAAATAAATCTAACATCGTTTTTACCGGGCGGCATGGTGGTGTAGTGGTTAGCGCTGTCGCCTCACAGCAAGGGTTTGAGCCCCGTGGCCGGCGAGGGCCTTTCTGTGCGGAGTTTGCATGTTCTCCCCGTGTCCGCGTGGGTTTCCTCCGGGTGCTCCGGTTTCCCCCACAGTCCAAAGACATGCAGGTTAGGTTAACTGGTGACTCTAAATTGAGCGTAGGTGTGAATGTGAGTGTGAATGGTTGTCTGTGTCTATGTGTCAGCCCTGTGATGACCTGGCGACTTGTCCAGGGTGTACCCCGCCTTTCGCCCGTAGTCAGCTGGGATAGGCTCCAGCTCGCCTGCGACCCTGTAGAACAGGATAAAGCGGCTACAGATAATGAGATGAGATGAGACCTTCTGACCAATCAGATTTCAGAATTCACCCACAGGCCAACTGTGCAACTGGGAAATAATGTAAAAAATAATGCTGGTTTCGTGACAGAAGAAACGGAAACTTCTTGTTCCTGTAGTTTATGAAAACCCATAACTTGGAATAGTTGGAATTCTGGACATCATTTTAACACGGTGGTAACCACAGTGGACATCAAGAGTAGGAAACTGTAGGATGTTTTATGGCTTAAAACTATACACAGGTTTTAAAAATGTCATCGATGTTTAAAATACATACAGTAATGTGCAAAACTCTTAGCCCCCTATTTTTTTCATACAAATTTTGCTACAGATTTCTATTTTATGACTTCTACATTATTGAGTCAAAACATTACAAAAACATTTTAGAGTTCCAAACATTGCTTTTTTCCAGCACAAAATTAAATGTTACAGAAAGAAAAATGTCTGTATCTGAGCAGCGTATTCCATAAGAGAGCACTTTTCAGATTAAAAAAGAAAGCATAATGAAGGCTGCTGGGTTTTGGTGTAAAATGAAGAAGTGAGTGTGACAGTCAAAGTGTCCAGAAGAACTGTGGCTGGTTCTGTAAGATGCTCAGGAAAACCTACAGATCATTTCCACATAAAACTGCACTCACTGGGCCTGAGACAGAGATTTTTTTTTTAAATCAACACCAAATATCGACTTTGTTTCATTCATTATGGCTTACTGATTACTGTTTATAGTATTGTTTTAATGTTGAAACATTTAATTTCATTATTTTTCGCCCGTAGTCAGCTGGGATAGGCTCCAGCTTGCCTGCGACCCTGTAGAACAGGATAAAGCGGCTACAGATAATGAGATGAGATGAGATCGTTTTTACCTAGAAGTACTACAGGATTATATTCCCCACTCTCCCCTCCTTTGAGCGGTATTTTTTAGTCTCAGGTATAATTAGTGCAGTTTTATAAGGAAATGAGCTGCAAGTTTTACTGAGCTCATAAAACATAACAAAACAAAACATAAAGTCCTAAAGACATTCCCATGTCAGAAAACGTTCAGAAAAAAGTTACAGCTTTCGCTCTGAGTATTGCAAAATTCTAAGACTATAGACTCTTTCTGTAAATGCTAAATAAATGTCTTACTAAAAAACTTTTTTGAATAAAAAACAAAACATTTTAGATTGTGAAAATTCTCCAATTAAAAAAAAATCCCTTGAGGAAAGATAAATCGTTTCTCCAATTGTTTGAGTGGAAAATTTTAATCGTAGTGTGCAGTGATTATTATATACAATACTTATTGCCCATTCTTTTCAGGGGTGCCAATAATTCTGGAATTGACTCACCCTTTGGTGCTTTCTTAATACTTAAGAAAATACTTTAGCAAGCTGCATTTTACAGTGATCTCATATCGTGTTTATGAACCAACTTGCAAGTAAAAACAAACAAATAAATAAATAAAATAAAAAAGGCTTCAGATTTGGGCAAATTTCAGCAATTCGAACAAACATCCTGTTATGGTTTGTGTGTGTGTGTGTGTGTGTGTGTTCATTATCAGTTCCCATAAACTTTGTGTGATCACCACCATGCCAGACAAATCCGTGCAAAGCTGAGAGACGGCATATGGGCTTCCGAAGTTCTCAATCACATTTAAGGAATATTTCATGATCCAGAATGTGTGGCATTGTTACAGGATTGACGTGGTGATTTTTTGTGCAATTATTCTGTAGTTTTCATGAAGGAGACAATTGTGTGGGAGTGATATTAAATATTCACAAGCTTACTTGACTGTTAACAAAACATACACAGCATGCTGAAAAACAGAGATAATTAGCCAGATAGAATCGCTGGTGGTAAAAGGATGTGCAGTTGGTGCGATTTGCCAACAAACAGGCTTCCAACCAGGACAACCGGTGCACACACGCTTGATACTGTGGGCGATACTGCTGTAGGGTAGAATACTGGAGTCGGATTGATGAGAAAGTGTATTATTTTTGTACAACAGCACAAGAAGTTCTGGCTGTAACATGAACAATGAGAGAGAGAGAGAGAGAGAGAGAGAGAGAGAGGCTGGTATGGGAATGACTGTTCATTGCAGTTATAACATAACAACAGGAACTAGCTTGTCTCTTGGATGTTCCACAACATTAGAGCTAACTATAAACTGTTAAAATGTGTGATGTTTTGTACATTAATAAATTAAACATTGAAACTGTTGGCAAATCTCTGTGGTAGAAGCAGAATAACACACTCCAGACTGTTCTATTATGAGGTATATCAGGTGAAAATTCAAATTCAATCCAAATGGCTTGAAACTGCTCTCAGTGAATTCAGAACTCGATGCAGACCAACATACTTTTTACAGAATTCAAATATGTTTATCCGTTCTTGAGATATTACAAATCAAAGATTGAAGAAATGGCTTAATTTTTAGAAAACTGCCGTAATATTCTGTATGAGGGTCACATGGTCCAAAATGGGCCTCATTAACCAATGAGATCATTTTTTCCCTTAATAATTCTAATCCCCTCTTTGTGCTCTGTAGGCCTTTGTACTGTATTTCTCAAAAGTAGGGCCTACTAGTGTTTATATGAAAGAATATAAATGATTATTTTGATTAATATTCACAGCTTTCAAGGCGAACCTCGAAAAAACTGTCTGATCCACATCCAATAAACAATTCACATTAACTCAACTGAAATCGACACTCGCGTTTCTGACCTCCGTTTTTTTTTATCTTATTCCGACCACTAAGATCTCAATATTTTTCATCAAAACAACTCCAGTTATATTCTAAAATAGTTATTTATTTACAGGAATCAGTTTGATTTGAAAAAAAAAAATAAGTAGGTAAAGCTACAAAAACTCACTTCAAAGTCTCCCGTGAATCTGAACATCAAAACTAGCAGAGGGAAAATTTTGCTGAATCCTTCATCAGAAACAGTGAGAACGAGAGAACATCCCTATAACAGTGATCTGACTGATATTGACGAGTAATCCAGTGGGAAACTGATCAGGAGAGAGAGAGAGCCTGACTGCTTTCCCGTGACTCAAAAAGAAAAGCACTGGCAGTTTCCCGACGTCCCGCGAGCAGAGTTTTTATTCTGTTGTACCGACTTCAACCTGCCGTTACTCCCAAAGTACTGAACAGATCTTAACCAGATACATTTCTGTGGAAAGCAGAGATTATAAGCTTTTTAATGAGAGTATTCACGATAGAAAATATTCAAGAGTTAAGCAATGACAGGTTTGGAAACTGAGATGAGCGTCTGCATGCGGAATTTTCACACCACGCCCAGCGAACGAGCTACTTCTGGTAAAATCATGCGCTCTGATCGGTTCCTTGGCGGGCAGTATTTTCCCGTAATGCCTGAGGGCGATTGTGGACTTTCTTTCCAAGATGCTGGCTTTCAATGTTGCAGAAAAAAATAAAAGCAAAATGACGAAAAAAGATGAATTGGAAATCAAAATGGAATCAAAAGCAGCTGAAACACAAAAGACAAACAAGAATCAGCGAGTTATTCAAGAAACGAGCAGTGAAGAATGTTCAGAAACCGCTAACTGCTAACAGAAATTCAGTTTTGAAACCGCTAGCCGTTTATTCTGCCTGCGTGACTCAACTATGTTACCAATATGACGTGACTGAAAGCAGCATCATGCTTCATTATAATGACAATCGATTTTAATCTTAGAAATAAAAAAGCCGTATAATAAACTCCTTATTAACCGTTGCTTGCTCGGTCTTTACGGCTCGGTCCGAACCGTCAAGACCTCAGTCTGATATTTCCCTGTAAATACCTTGTGCTCAGTTAATAAGCTGTTAATAATGCACTGTCGGGGTAGCAGCACTCCGCTTGTGCGTAGTGCCGCATCACACCACCCCCGGCATGCATTATTTCCGTATAACAGCACGGTCTGTCATGTGTTATTCCTTACATAAATGAATAACTACTGGAACATGAATACTATATGCCTGAAATAACATAAGTATCAGAAGACACACTAGGTAATGCTTACAGTCGGGTGTAAAAGTTTGTACACCCTTAAAACCAAATGTAAAAGTGTAGTATATTAAATAGTCGATACCAGCACTCCGTTACGTGTCAAAAATGGTCAAATAGTGGATACTAGTAACAGTGAAAATAATTTAAATATTACAAGTTCAAATCAAGACCTTCTAAACAATCAGATTCAATAATTTAACAGCCCTGTGGTATAGCTATAACAATGCTCCTGATAGTTCATCCTTCCAATCCTTCTACCTTCTCCCTCCATTCTGATTCGATCCATTGGATCATATTTTATTCCACACAGTCCCACACTGACAAGCTAATCATACAAAACCCAAACACAGCCTACATATGACCCAGTGGCGAAGCGTTACTATTAGAGCTGGGACTTGAGCTCAGCCAAAACTTAGCCAGACACCAAAACAGCAACAGGGTAAAGGATTTTGTAAGGGATTAGCGGCAGGCTGCCAGGTCGCTCCGTTGTGTCTAGCTGTCGATGTTGATTTTAAAAGTAACTCAGTAAATTACACAGGGAAATGAATACTTAAGTCTGAGTGAAAAAATACTGTGGTGAGTGCAGCGTGGAAGAAGAGTCTGGAGACAGAAATCTTAGTTTCGCGGTCGTTAGTCTGTAGCTCTCGATAGATAGCACTGGCTTGACCGCTTTATTAGCATTTGCTAACACTACTGATGAACGCTACACCGGCTGGAAGGTGACATCACTGCTGCGCTGACGGCGCTGACTCACGGTTAAGCTCGCGTTGGCCTTCGAGAAGTCCGAGGGCGATAAATTTTTGGTCCCTCCCACTATAAATCAAAATCTGATTGGTTAATTAATTAATCTGTCACTTCCTACATAAACATACACTGCCATGGCCTTCAGTCCCGGCAATGAAGTCCGAACCAATGAGTGAGCAGCTCTAAACTCTTCTCAGCCTACAGACAGCATACAAAACAATCTCACTGGATAACTCGATTTTAATGTTTTCAGGACAGTAATTTCTGTCCTTTCATTTCTGAAGCAAATTTGATAGAAAACGAGGCCAAATTAGAATCAGAAGAGAATAATTATAATGAAATTATGAAAGAATGAAAGAAATTAAATATGACGTGAAATACTGATATGTTTGGGCTTCTTTGAACGCCTAAAAGGCCCCTCTGATATGACGGCACTCTGACTATGTGTGACAGCGCCGTTCTCAGACACACACGGCTGTTCTGCGTTCCACAAAGACCTTTTTTTTTTTCAATTCAAATGCTGTACTAAAATACAAGTAAAAGAATTCTGAGTTGTGCTGTGTCTTTAATGCTGCAGTACTGTCACCGGTGCATTTATGAGCTAATTTAGGCAGAGGAGGAGAGAGGAGTGTAAAAGTGTTTAATGTCCTGCCTGAGTGCTGCATACAGCGAGTCACAAGCACCGAACCACCAAAACTGCACAGTTCCGGGGGAATAATTTGATGGATGGAACATCTACTGGACCGGCAATTAAGAAATGTCTGTTGCAGTTGCTATGGCGATGGAACCTTAGATGAAAGAATGAAGAAACCCATGACAGCAAAAAGGGAGAAGGGGAAACTAAAAGGAGGCATTAATTATAATTCAATTAATTCAGTAATTAATAAAAGAAAATAATAAATGAATAAAATGAATAAAAGAAAAAAGAAAATAATAAATGAACAAATACCCAGAGTACAACACAAACAGAACTGTCAGATTCATATTTAGACATATTTGACATGCTAATGTAACCTCTCCAGCAGCTAATTACAGTTTAGTAGCTTTAGTAGCTAGCTAACACATTATCTTGTAATTAAAACAATGTTAACTACCATTAGAACAACTATTATGTCATGTAAACTAGTGACAAAGCAATTAAAACTAGCTAACGTTGTGCTATTATATTATGTAAACCAGAAGAAAGGGTTTCTAGCATGTTAGCTAGCATTAGAAGAAATATAGTGTAATTAACACTGCTAGCAGGAGTTTCGAGAAAGCTAGATGCAGTTAGATGAACTATTATGAGATTAAATCCATCAGCCAGGTTTGCTAGCAAGCTAGCTAACACTGTTGCTGCATTCATGTGCTATGGGAATTATGGTAAATACCAAACGCCGACATGGAAAGCACACATGAATGCCCCCTCTTGTGGTATTTTCCACTGGGCAACTCGTAGAAAATTTTGATACACGAGTTGCCGAGATGAGATGAACTTTAACCTTTTCAACATGGCGGCGAGCGGTACAAGACACTTGAATGCTAAGCATTGTATGCTACTAAAGTTTTTTTTACTAGTACTAGTGGATAGTTTTTGGTGTCTATGCAATGTTGCGTCATTAACAAGTGTAATATAATACGTTAGAAATCAGTTTCCTTTAAAAATGTGTTATGGTTTGTTTTTACCTATCCAGAGCAGACGCTATTGCTAACGATAGCTAACTAACTATTGCTAACTTGAATCTGGTCCACCATCTTTAATTTGTCAACAACAACAAAAGCATGTGAACGCAGCACACTGGTAAATACCACTTCCCAACTGGAAAATATCATCTTCCCATTGCACATGAACGCAGCATGTGTGATCATATAACCAAGGTCTAACAAAATAGCTAACCGCATGCTATATATTGTATAAAGCAGTTGTCAGGGCCCTTAGCAAGCTACCTAATATTAGACTAGCTATTATATGTTTCAAATCATTATCCAGGCTCATTAGCTAACGCTGCCGTGTTATATTCTGTAACTCATTATCCATGGTCTAGGAACCTAGCTAACTTATAAACTAGACAGTCTCAATAGCAAGCTGGACAACATTAGATCAGATATTTAACATTTAAAATCATTAATTGGGGTTACTAGCAAGCTAGCTCAAATTAGTCTACAGTATTATTTATTCATGAAAAGGATTAGCTGGGCATATTAGCAAGCGAACACTGTGGTATTATGTTGTGTAAATCAGTTTCCAAGTTTGAGCACCTTAATTAAAGGTAGATTATTATATTGTGTAACATAGTAGCCAGGGTTGCTAGCAAAGTGTCTAATATTAATATTAGACTCGCTATTATGTGTTTTCGATCATTATTTGTGTTCGCTAGCAAAAGAGTTAGCACTGCAGTAGCATGTTGTGTAACCCGATATCCAATGTCACTAGCAAGCTAGCTAACATTACGAGTAGACTAGGTTTGCTGTCAAAATAGCTACAGTTTAGCCGACTATTATACCGTGTGAACCTTTACTCAGGGTGTTATGTAATTAGCTCTATTAGCCGAGTTCACTAGCGAACATTGTGCTGTCGTGTTGTCAGCCTGTGTTTAAGGTCTAGCAGACTAGCGAAAAGAATGTTATTATAGTGTGGAAGCCATTAAACAGGGTTTTATCTTTCATTCTCATCGGTTACCAAGTTACAGGTTGGGAAAGTGCAATGACTGCCTGAGGTGCAAGTAATATACATTGGGTTGCTTTATTTGTTTTAAATTGAGATGCTTTGGACAAAATGGACAGAAAGGTTTGAGTTGCTGATGTTTTCTGTCATTCACTGTGAGACAAGTTAGCATTTGTTTCTTAATGTGTGTTAAAGCTTGCATGTCATGCACTGACCTGTTCTTCCATTCTCTCTCTCTCTCTGTTTCTCTGTCTGTCTCAATGTCTTCTCTGTCTCTCACCCTCTGTCTATATCTCTGCCTGTCTGTCTGTCTCTCTCTGTTTCTCTGTCTCTCTCCCTCTGTCTATGTTTCTGTCTGTGTCTTTCTCTCTGTCTGTATCTCTCTGTCTGTTTCTCTCTGTGTCTGTCTCTCTGTCTCTCTCTCTGTCTTCTCTGTCTGTCTCCCTCTATGTCCATGTCTTTCTCTCTCTGTCTGTCTCTCTCTCCCTCTGTCTGTTTGTCTATGTCTCTCTCTGTCTGTCTCTCTCTGTCTGTTGCTCTCTATGTCTTCTCTGTCTCTCCCTCTCTGTCTGTCTGTCTGTCTGTCTGTCTCTCTCTGTCTTCTCTGTCTCTCTCCCTCTGTCTATCTCTGTCTGTCTATCACTCTCTCTGTCTGTCTCTCTGTCTCTCTCTCTCTGTGTCTTCTCTGTCTGTCTGTCTGTCTGTCTGTCTGTCTGTCTGTGTCTTCTCTGTCTCTCTCCCTCTGTCTATCTCTGTCTGTCTATCACTCTCTCTGTCTGTCTCTCTCTCTCTGTGTCTTCTCTGTCTCTCTCTCTCTGTGTCTGTCTGTCTGTCTGTCTGTCTGTCTCTCTCTGTCTTCTCTGTCTCTCTCCCTCTGTCTATCTCTGTCTGTCTATCACTCTCTCTGTCTGTCTCTCTGTCTCTCTCTCTCTGTGTCTTCTCTGTCTGTTTGTCTATCGCTCTCTCTCTCTCTGTCTGTTGCTCTCTATGTCTCTCTCTCTCTGTCTCTCTCTCTCTCTCTCTCTGTCTCTCTCTCTCTCTCTGTTTACAGTCCACCTGTATAAATGTGACGCGAGGCGTGAGAGCTGTGGTCTGTGTCTGAAGGCTGATCCGCTGTTTGGCTGTGTGTGGTGTAAAGGGGAGAAGCGCTGCACTCTCAAACAGCACTGCCCTCATCCACAGAGCATGTGGCTCCAACACAACGGCATCAACAGCAAGTGCACACACCCAAAGATCACCAAGGTGAACTCTCTCTCTCTCCTTATCTCTCTCTCTCTCTCCCTCCCCCTCCCTCTCTCTCTTTCTCTCTCTGACATTTGGTCCTTTTTCTGCTGCCACCTGACGTGTACCATAAATAAGGACCTCACCCCAGAGTGCCATCAAGAGTCATCAAGCCAATGGTTCAGAAACAAATGGAAAATAATAGTATTCTCATTAGACTGCATATATACAGTATGATGATCTTTTTTTTTGTATGTCACTGTACCTACCTGTACCTGAAGAATCCTCCATCAATGATCCTTATCATCACGGAGATGAGATAGTATGCTTCTGTTCTAGCTCAGCGAAATCATTCCCTGATTGTGTAAGTCTTTTATCTTGCTCAATTGATATTCCAAACAGTTTTAATGTTCTGATCCACGGATCTTGTTAATGGCTCCTGGTTGGTTTGGCAAACATCATTTTCTTTGTAATAGATATGTTCTCAGCTCTACATTCATGAGCAGTATATTTAAGGTATTGTGCATCAGTGAAGCTGCTCACAGTTTGAGTCCCAACAACCTTCCTGATTTGCTCATTGTTGTACGCATAGCTATAATCTGCATCAGTACCTTCATTTTCCTTGAGTATATTATTTTGCTTCCAACTGCCTCTCACCACGCTTCTCAAACACTGGGTCCAACATAGTTCAAGCTTCCTTCTCTGTTCCTCACTCGGGTAACATGGTTGTGTCCCGTATGTTAACCTTGAACATGCAAAACTTTCTAATAGTTTCTGACCAGTGTGCGTATTTATAGTTTTATCGGTTAGAACATGGCGGAATTCAGTAAACTTTGCCATTACTCGTTCGATACGATAACTGGTAAAGCGCACTGCTTTATCGTTCCTGATAACTTAGCCGAGGGATGTAAATTGCTGAACATTCTCTGTTGCTTCATCTCCAACACTCATGAGAGAATCTTTTCTAGCAAGTTCATCACTGTTAAATTGTTAAACACCTGCGTCTTGTTTTTATCCCCCTGGCATATAATGTATGGGGATATAGCTATCGCAGGCGGCACGGTGGTGTAGTGGTTAGCACTGTCACCTCACAGTAAGAAGGTCCTGGGTTCAAGCCCAGTGGTTGACGGGAGTCTTTCTGTGTGGAGTTTGCATGTTCTCCCCGTGTCCGCGTGGGTTTCCTCCGGGTGCTCCGGTTTCCCCCACAGTCCAAAGACATGCAGGTTAGGTTAACTGGTGACTCTAAATTGAGCGTAGGTGTGAATGTGAGTGTGAATGGTTGTCTGTGTCTATGTGTCAGCCCTGTAATGACCTGGCGACTTGTCCAGGGTGTACCCCGCCTTTCGCCCGTAGTCAGCTGGGATAGGCTCCAGCTTGCCTGCGACCCTGTAGAACAGGATAAAGCGGCTAGAGATAATGGATGGATGGGATATAGCTATCACTCTGTCCGTCTGTAAATGTTTTAGTTTCCGGAGCATAATTCAAAAACTATTAGGAATTTTTTCACGAAACCTGACAGTTATGTTAAGTGACTAGAGGAGTTGTGCCTTTTGACATTCTGGATTTCTGTGATTTTTATTTTTTCTGTATTTCCATGGCAACCAATTCAATTTAGGATATTTTGGAATGGGGTTTCATGTGGGGGCCGGGTATGTCATCTCCTGATGACTCTTGTTTTTGAATGATATTGTTAACCCAAACCGATTACATGTATTGTTGAGTAACGCAAGTAGATTTTCAGCCTCAGGAACAGATTTGCAGAAGAGGACTACATCATCGGCGTCGAGTATCCATCTGATCATTTCTAACTGTAGCCAGGTACAATCTATTGAATGGCAAAAAAAAAACCACACACATTGTATTATTATGATTTTTTTTTCATTCTCCGATATTTCATCATGTGAAATATGAGCAAAATGATTTCTTATAAAGTCTCTAGCCCTGTTTTGTTTCCTGAGGCAGAAGACAGTCACTACGTTTACATGCACATAGAGAGAATCGAATTTCTGCCGTTGCTCGACTGAAATCGAAGTTCAAAATGCCATGTATACACCTTAATTCGGCTGAAATTGAACCGAACTTGATTTCTCGGAATCGAGCTACTCAACCTAGATTATGCGATTTCTGCCGAGCTACTTAGTGCATGTAAACCCTATCGAGCTAGTAGTCGAGCTACTTACTGCCCCTTCCGGAAGTGACGAGTGACGAGACCACAAGCGGGAAACACAACAGCCTCGGTCGGCATGACAACAGTAGTAGCGAGCAGCAGAAGAGGTCAGGAGGAACAAACGAAGAAGAGAAAATGGCGATGTAGAGCTCACTGAAGTGTGGGTGGAGCACAGAGGACGGCAGGACAAAGCTTCTGGTACTAATAGGCTTTTTATTGTCAGACTTTTCAGTTTAACAGCCTACTTTTATTCTTGAGAGAAAAACACACACACACACACACACACACACACACACACACACACACGCGCGCGCGCTGTGTTCTAGTCCCGGGATGAGCTCTCCCCTCTGCTCTCCCTCTGCCTCCTTAAATAGGGCGCGGTTACTGGGAAGACACACAAACACAGGTTAATTACCGTCAGGTGTAGTGATTCTGCCACTCACCTTCCCTGGCTCCGCCCTCCTGTCACAGACCGGCGCTTGACCACACCCCCACTGCCACAGGCAAGCAGAAACGTGCACTTCTGGAGCAATGAGGAGACAGAGTTCATGCTCATTCAGCTTAAGGAGTTGAATATATTAAAATTCATGGACGGGAGAAAAACGCGCAATGGAGAACACGGAACTGATAACTTTATTTATACTCTTGAATAGCTCTTCTTCATGACGACAACCGGAAGTGTACCAACACGATGGGGCGTGTAGCGCCACCTGTGGCTCAGGTGCACAATGCACCTCACACAATAGCTCGATTTCCTTGTGTGCATGTAGGATTGGATTTCTCTGGCACCCCTGCTGGGACCCTTAGCTCGATTACCGACAGCAGCTCGATTTGGATGTGCATGTAAACGTAGTCAGTGTTTTTGTCATGAGCAGCTACTGGGATTTTTTTGGCCAAAGTTAAAAAAAAAATCCTCTGCTTATTTTTCCGTTTATGATGAAGTCAATGTGTTTTGTTCTTGTTTTAAAATTTTATGAATTAGAGCAGTGAGTTAGTGAGCTTCAAGAAATCCAG
This sequence comes from Neoarius graeffei, assembly GCF_027579695.1. Classification (NCBI taxonomy): domain Eukaryota; kingdom Metazoa; phylum Chordata; class Actinopteri; order Siluriformes; family Ariidae; genus Neoarius; species Neoarius graeffei. The sequence goes on along the minus strand of NC_083589.1, from coordinate 59,516,110 downwards.
CAGTTCATTCACATCCTCGTGATTGAAAGCTTCTTAAGCTGAATGACTTGAAATGAAAAATGGGACTGAGTCAAATAATGAGTCTAGTCCTGACTCTTTTTTTTAAATTGATTGAATTCATTAGGCCTATGTGTCTCCTCCACTCTTTTTTTTAAATGCATTTTGCCGAGTATTCTAGCGCACTTCATTACAGTGACATCTCTGATGGAGAATCTTTAGTTAAAGTAGAAGTGGGTGATGATTAAGTGTTTTCCTCCACCAGCCATCAATTAGCTTGTCAAAGTCACAAATCTAATCATCCCCTAATGAAAAGAGACAACTCTGCCCCTCTCTTGCATGCTCTTTCTTTCGCTCGGCAGAAACCAGCTTGACGCTTATCGGAGAAAGCGCTGTAATATGCCGTGATAACTGTTAATTGCGTGCATTGTAAAGCTTGAGATTAGTTTCGGTAGAGGTTTTATTACGGTCTGTTATTTTGCAAGTGTCTACTATAAAATCTTGTCTAAAGTACAATATTCCAACACGGGGCCACACATCAAGCATTCAGTACTTCTTCATTTGTGCTGTTGGATTGTAACAGCCATGATATTTTGAAATGATATTTTCAAAATATGATGTTTTTACGAATGAACAAGGAAAGCTTGGATATACTAATATTGCTCCAATGTTACATTGCTGTCATTTAATTGCTTTTGACTTTTTTAAGTTTGAAACTCAGGATAGCTTGAAGGTGAATGTCCCATAGTATCATTTTCAACCATTCCAATAAAATTAACATCTCTAGCATATACTTTTCATTCAAGGGCAGACTCTTAGCATTCATTTTCAGCCACATTCTTTGGTTTATTCTAATCACTCTTAGAAAAAAAAGGTATTAAATATGTACCACTGATTGTCAGAAGTGTGGTGACCCTCTAGGCTGTATCTTGGGTACATTTGAAATGTCTCTTTTATTTAGGAAATCAAAACAATATGCCTTCTAAACATATATAAGGTACATCATTAGCAAGGATGTACCCCTGAGGGCCACATCGCGTTGACAAACAACTTTAGTACTTTTTCATCTCAGTCTTTTGCCTGTGTTTTCCAATTTAGTAAAGTAAAGTTTCATGCCTTGTTGTAAGTGCTATGAAGTCCTGTGATGAAACAACCTCTCAGCATGCTATTTAAGAGACCACAGCTGAGCTGGAAACAAAGCCCCGGTGACAGCAGTCACAGTGCTGTTAGTGATGGCTGTTTTCCTTTGGGATGTAATGTAAAGGTTTGCCAGGATGACTGATGGACAGACTACATTGTGATAATAGCACAGCTGTGCATGCACTACCAAAGTGATGACCTCTGGGACAGATCACAACTGACTTGGGAGAGTACGATCTGTCTCATTGTCCTCTTTTGTACACAATGGCAGGATATTTCCCAAATGGACCATGCCGGAGATTTCACTGAATAACAAGTTATTGATAGCAATTTCACCTGCAACCCTGACTATCACTCTGTAGCTCTCTCAAGTAGATGATGGTTTAGGAAGTATGAGCATTAAGCTGTTGTCTGCAGTAGATTGCATATGATTGTTTTTTTTAACCCATTGAAGGAATTCTAACCAATTCTGCCTACTTCCAAAGGAATTCTGAATTCTGCCTGCTCCTAAAGAAATTTGGCCTAATTCTGCCCACTTCAGAAGGAATTCTGACCAATCCTGTCCACTCCCACAGACAATCATTGGATTCCTCCCAAAGGAATTCTTTCCAATTCTACCCACTCCTGCAAAACGTTAGACCAATCCTGCTCTTTCCCAAGGTAATTCTGACCAATCCCACCCTTTTCTGAAGGAATTCTGACCAGTCCCACCTACTCTCACAGACTCTCTTGACTAATCCCACCCACTTCTACAAACAATCTTGAACAATTCTGCTCACTCCTGAAGGAATTCTTACCAATTCTACCAACTCCTGCAAAAATTAGACCAGTCCTTCTCACTCCCAAGGTAATTCTGACTAATCCCAACCTCTTCTGGAGGAATTCCGACCAGTCCCATCTACTCTCACAGACTCCCTTGACTAATCCCACCCACTCTTTCAGATTATCTTGACCAATTCTTCTCGCTCCTGAAGGAATTCTTACCAATTCTACCCATTCCTGCAAAAAATATTAGGCCAATTCTTCTCACTCCCAAGATAATTCTGACCAATCCCATCCTCTTTTGAAGGAATTCTGACCAGTCTCATGTACTCTCACAGACTCTCTTGACTAAGGAGCTAATCCCACCCGCTTCTGCATATGTTCTTGAACAATTCTGTTCACTCCTGAAGGAATTCTTACCAATTCTACCTACTCCTGCAAAAATTAGACCAGTCCTTTTCACTCCCAATGTAATTCTGACTAATCCCACCCTCTTCTGAAGGAATTCTGACCAGTCCCACCTACTCTCACAGACTCTCTTGACTCATCCTACCCACTCCTGCAAACAATCTTGAACAATTATGCTCACTTCTGAAGGAATTCTTACCAATTCTACCTACTCCTGCAAAAATTAGACCAGTCCTTTTCACTCCCAATGTAATTCTGACTAATCCCACCCTCTTCTGAAGGAATTCTGACCAGTCCCACCGACTCTCACAGACTCTCTTGACTAATCCCACCCACTTTGGCAAACGATCTTGAACAATTCTACTCACTGCTGAAGGAATTACCAATTCTACCCACTCCTGAAAAAAGTTAGACCAATCCTGCTCACTCCCAAGGTAATTCTGACCAATCCCACCCTCTTCTGAAGGAATTCTGACCAGTCCCACCTACTTTCACAGACTCTCTTGACTCATCCCACCCACTCCTGCAAACAATCTTGAACAATTCTTCTCACTCCTCAAGGAATTCTTTCCAATTCTACCCATTCCTGCAAACAATTAGACCAATCCTTCTCACTACCAAGATAATTCTAACCAATCCCACCCTTGTCTGAAGGTCTCACTTACTCTCACAGACTCTCTTGACTATTCCTTCCCACCCTTGCAGATGTTCTTGACCAAGTCCACCCTCTCCTGAAGGAATCCTGATGAATTCTACCCACTCCTGCAAACAGTTTGACCAATATTGCCAGCTCTTGGAGGATTTGTGACCAATCCCACCTGCTCCTGCAGATACTCACACTAACACTCTTGACCAACGCTGCTCACTCCCACAGGAATTCTGACCATTTCCTGTAACTCTGACAGGCACTCTTGATAAATAAACTAATCTGACTCTATTTGACAAAATATGAACATATTAGTCATTTAAAGCATGATGGTCCTGTCCAGGATAAAGCATTTACTGATGACGAAAGCAGTAAATCCATCATGCAGCACTGCAAGAACAACCTATACAACCTCAGTGGTAATGTACATGGTAATGTTAGTGTACATGGCCTTACTTTGAACCATGAGTTTCATATCTGCTTGCTCTTGCCAGGCTATAAAGTGGAAAAAAGGTCAAATCTGTCTTGCAGGACAACCTGAATATTTAAAAGTCTATGTAACTGTGAATGCTAAAATGAAGCACGCATCAGCAAGCAGCATTTCTGGTGTAATCGGATTGTGGTTTTCACTGTAAACTAGACAGTGACATGACTATTGAGATGCATCAGCATCTGAGATATGATTAAAAAAAATTCTATCTGAATAACTATTTCCCTTGTGTCCTTTGAGTTTGTTCTCATCTCGCCAGTTTATGCTTTGCATGCTGATGTATGCAGCTTTCCACAAAACAATCTGTATCTATAGATAATCACTGCTGATTGTATTTTTTTCCACTATAGGCAAGGCTCAGCTGGGCTTGCAACTCATCATTATTCATTGGAAGGCACACTCATTGGAAGCTTTGTAGCTCTGACAGAGAGAGGTCCAATTACCATGTTGAACCAAATCTCTCACAGGTGCAGAGAGGAAAGAGAGCAGGGTTACTGACTCAGCTCCCAATTGCTGTTGGCTTGTACCAACTGAAGAGATTGCAGAGGGGTGGGATGCGCACATGTTATTGTCTGTTTGGATCAAAGCTTTGATGATGGTTGTTTGTAAGCGTGCAGTGTCATGGTTTCTGTGCAGATCACCCCACTGCGAGGGCCTCGGGAAGGTGGTACACTGGTGACGATCCGCGGAGAGAACCTTGGCCTGGATTTCCACGAGATCCAGGGCAACGTTAAGGTGGCCGAAGTGGAGTGCACACCTGTTCCAGAAGGATACATCCCTGCTGAACAGTGAGTCTCTCAAAGCACAAAACACACTGTCCAAACATTCCAGCCCAATTTCCCTGCACCATAGTTCCAGATTCAATTAAATTAGAGCTGTAAGAATTCATTTAACGCTTTGGGCACGTTTCATTTTCATTTGGCAGACCTGGAAGAGGATTGTTTTTTAATGTACCTCATGGGGTTTTTGGGTTTGAGTTGTGTTTTGTTTTTTCAATGGTTATTAATGTGTACTTGAGTAAAAACACTGAATAGAAAATGTTCTTGGTAAGACCAAGTGACGGTATGCTACCTTCGTGAATTGCTTCCTTCTTGCCTCAAATTGTTTACATGATGGTTGGGAAAGACTGGTATGCAGTGAAAGCTTGCACTTGTGTTTTCACTGTAAAACCCTCCCACTAATGGTTTCCCTTTCAGAGAAAGTTCTAAGTGGAACTTTTTTACAAAGCTAACAACCTTTATCTAATCAAATAACCTGCATTTACATCAATATTGTTGTGCATCAATGGTACTGTCCAGTGTCATCCACATTTCACGAAAATTGCTTCTCTCTCAATTCTTCACTGATTTTTATTCTTTTTGGCAGGAAGGTAGGTCTGCCTGGGGTGCATATAGCTTCTACCCAAATTTGGGTAGAAGCTATATGCACCTGTTTAGATGTTGTGTTACATCTAAAACTAAATAAAAAAGGAAACACGGAATAAAAAGTAAAATGCACCCATAAAGTCATTGCTGGTGATAAATTGTGTCACATTCATCTCATTATCTTGGGCAGAGCGGTGGGTTTAAAAACAGGCTGATGAATATATGGACTCGTTGAATGAGGTCTTATTGTTGAGTCTCTAAAATAGTCATTGAATTAAGTGACTTTTGTAGGTAAAATTAGGTGTTTAACAACCTGTTAAAAATACACCAGAATGCAGGAAATGGCATCTAATTAATTAAAAATTTTCTGGGGGACGACCCCCCACCAGTGTGTCCCCCCCATATTAAAAATGCTTCTGATGCCCCTGAAGATATGGCATAATTAATCAATCCCTAACGAGCACTTACCACACAAAACACTTCTTCTCCCTGAATTCTTCACTGATTTTTATTCTTTCTATCATGAAGGTAGGGGGACCTAGGGTGCATACAACTTCTACCCAGATTTGCTTCATTACAGTTATTAATGAAGTTATGGACTAATTAAGCCTTAATGAGCAGTTCAACAAAAATCGCTTCTTCTTGGTCAATTCCTCGCCGTTTTGGATTCTTTCTGGTAAATAGGTCGGTATTCCTAGGGTGGATATCGCTTCTATATATCGCTTGTACCGGTATATAGTCTATACAGCCTGCAGCATTTATTGCGCAAGGTGGCCCACTTTAGATCGTTCCTTCTGGACTAGACGGGGCCAGAGTGAGCTACGCCGTCATTGATGGTCTCGTTATTATTTATCTTTATGTTAGTCTATGTACATAAGTGCATAGACTAACATAAATGATCGATCATTAGGAAATCTTTGAATCTCAGGGTGTATTCAGACCAGGATAGTTCGATAGTTCACTTGCTTTGGTCCGAACCAAATGTTTTTTTTATTTTTTCATTTTGGTGCGGTTCGCTTTCACACTGTACATTTTAGTAAGCGGACCAAAATCTGTCAACAAAGCCACGCGCCCTGAGGCCGTTCAGCTATTGGTCAGAGACAACACGCGCACAAAGCGTTAAGTTCAAAAGTAGTCACGGAGGATAGCGCTGATGAGCGCACATCATGTTGTGACAGTTCTGGCTCTTCACGCAAGTCGCTAGTACCGCCACTTTTTGAAAGAATGTCCCTGATTTTAATGTAGGTCTGACGGAGTTTCTTCACTTTTAGCCGACATTGTTCTGGGGAGCGCGTGAACCCCTTCTCCTTCATTTTCTCACTGAATACAGCAAACACGTCGGCATTTTTGTGTGTTCTCTCCAAAAGCTCAAATATGTGGACATCTGCCCATATATCCACAAGGGTACGCGTTTCTTCCTCGGCCCACGTTTGCCCCCTACTCATTTTTTGTACTCTGTAGTCTAGCCTACCACTGGTCTGAATGACTGAACGACTGTTGTAAGGTTCCCTTGACAACCGAAACAGTGTTTGCACTTTGCGGTGGAGTGTCAAGACTCTGTTTCCCATAATGCTCGACAAACGACGGAAGCTCCCGAGGTACAAAAAAGCAAAACTGTCGGATTAGGTCCGGTCTGCTTTCACACCTCCAAAAGGTCCGCACCAGGGTTCCTTTGGTCCGGACCGAGTCCGACCTTGCAGCTCGGTCTCAGTCCGCTTGTTTGGTCCAGACCAGAGTTCGGTGGTTTGTATTCAGACCGACCCAAAAGGTCCGGACCAAGGGAAATTTGGTTCGTTTGGTCGTTTGGTCCGGACCAAACAACGTAGGTGTGAATACGCCCTTATATTATCAAAATGACCTATTGTCAAAATATGCAGTACTGTTAAAAAGTCTTAGGCACATATAAAGAAATGCTGTCGACTGAAAATGGCTTAAAAATAATGAAATTAAATGTTTCAACATTAAAACAATACTATAAACAGTAATCAGTAAGCCATAATGAATGAAACAAAGTCAATATTTGGTGTGAGACGACCCTTTGGTTTAAAAAAAAAATCTCCGTCTCAGGTCCAGTGAGGTCAGTTTTATGTGGAAATGATCTGTAGGTTTTCCTGAGCATCTTACAGAACCAGCCACAGTTCTTCTGGACACTTTGACTGTCACACTCACTTCTTCATTTTACACCAAAACCCAGCAGCCTTCATTATGCTTTCTTTTTTAATCTGAAAAGTGCTCTCTTATGGAATACGCTGCTCAGATACAGACATTTTTCTTTCTGTAACATTTAATTTTGTGCTGGAAAAAAACAATGTTTGGAACTCTAAAATGTTTTTGTAATGTTTTGACTCAATAATGTAGAAGTCATAAAATAGAAATCTGTAGCAAAATTTGTATGAAAAAAATAGGGGGCTAAGAGTTTTGCACATTACTGTATGTATTTTAAACATCGATGACATTTTTAAAACCTGTGTATAGTTTTAAGCCATAAAACATGCTACAGTTTCTTACTCTTGATGTCCACTGTGGTTACCACCGTGTTAAAATGATGTCCAGAATTCCAACTATTCCAAGTTATGGGTTTTCATAAACTACAGGAACAAGAAGTTTCCGTTTCTTCTGTCACGAAACAGCATTATTTTTTACATTATTTCCCAGTTGCACAGTTGGCCTGTGGGTGAATTCTGAAATCTGATTGGTCAGAAGGTCTCATCTCATCTCATTATCTGTAGCTGCTTTATCCTTCTACAGGGTCGCAGGCAAGCTGGAGCCTATCCCAGCTGACTACGGGCGAAAGGCGGGGTACACCCTGGACAAGTCGCCAGGTCATCACAGGGCTGACACATAGACACAGACAACCATTCACACTCACATTCACACCTACGCTCAATTTAGAGTCACCAGTTAACCTAACCTGCATGTCTTTGGACTGTGGGGGAAACCGGAGCACCCGGAGGAAACCCACGCGGACACGGGGAGAACATGCAAACTCCGCACAGAAAGGCCCTCGCCGGCCACGGGGCTCGAACCCGGACCTTCTTGCTGTGAGGCGACAGCGCTAATGACAAATTACAGGTTTATAATATTAATGTATTCTATAGTAACAACTTATACAGAAACGTTGACGTTTATTTAGCAATTATGGAAGGAGTCTCCAGCGGCAGTGCTTTGTAACAGTCAGACATAAAGTTGTAGCTTTAAGTTTTTCCGCACAGGAAAGTTTTCAGAACAGAAGAAACAGAAGTTCGTACTTTATTCTGTTATTCTTTACACATTTCCAGTATATAAGGTTGAGGCATATGATGAAAGACTTTATCATGAAAGCTCCATTCAAAAAATATAAATAAAAAAGTTCGCTCCATTAAAAGACTATTTCTGTCTCCATCTTTCGAGCCTGTGTGGTTTGAACCCGGTCTGAACCATCCATGCATTACCTTAATCTGTTTGTTTACTCACTCTATAGAGCAGGTGATAGGATCAGGACTGAAGGCAGAGACGAGTATTAAAGCAAGTTTTAATCCCAGGTCAGGACAGAGGAAATAATTACATGTTATTTTGGTGAGGATTTGAAGAGCCGTGACTGACTGAGGGAACGGAAATTATTATTACTTTATTATTACCCTGACCTAAAAAAAGTATTTGTTATATATATTTTTTCTCCATTCCTGCAGAATTATGGTGTCTAAAGCAGTGATAAGCCTCTTACGGTGCTGTGTGATAAGTTTTGGTTTGTCGAGACCGAATGAGGAGATTACAGACTGCTTTAACTTCTTTTCACTCTGTATAATAATCTCCCACGATTGTTATTACACAGATGATAGTCTGGAACAGGAAGCGATCATTTTTTTCAGCGAAAATGTTTTGACGTTCGGCATTTTATATGTTTGTGTGTTGTACAGGATCGTGTGCAAGATGGGAAAAGCCGAGTCGAGTCAGTTTGCCGGAAACATCCAAGTCTGCGTAGGGGAGTGTCAGCCCGAGTTCATGGCCAAGTCCTCCAACTATTACTACTTTGTGGTGAGTTTATTCAGCTGACATGGTGATTTACAAGATAAACCGAGAGACTGCACAGATCTTAATTGTGTCCAAGTAATTAAAGACCCTCGCCAATTACAGGCTTAAGCGTGCTTGGATTTACTGTGGCGCCACCTCATAAAAAGGGGCCAAGACTCAGTATGTCTGCATCTCCGTATGTCCTGGTCGTAATGTTATCACACGGAGGGATCGTCCCATAATGAATGTTGGAAGCTCTTCATAAAATTCCCCCCGTCTCTCTTTCTCTCTCTTGCTTTACCACACAAACCAGGAGAAAACACTTAAATCTGAAGAATATGAGCAACCTTTAAGCTCTGTATTGATTTGGAGAGTAATTATCCCCATTAACCTCTTGTTACAGTATATACGCCATTATTCTCTCCACATTCACTGGATATGAGCAATCGCGCGGTCTGATTGGCTACTCTACTACTAGGATATCAGCTCATATACCGTAAGTAGAGAAAAACAAAATGGCCGAGCGTGTTGCTGAACCAACCGAGGACGGAATAAAAACTCTACTTGAAAACAAAACCCAAAAAAAGAACAACAAAATATGGAATGAAAGTATTTGATGGTAAGAACGTATCTTTTTTATTATTTTTCAATAATTATTATTATTATTATTATTATTATTGCATTTTTCACAAATTGCTCCTGTCATTTCGCCGGTTTGTTTACATTCTAAGCGGAAATTATTTTGTCGGATGTTTGGTATGAAGTTTTTATGTATCGAATTTGCAAAAAATAAAAATGCTCTGTTTCTCAAAATCCAGTGACTGTGGATAGAATAAAACAGTTACTCCACTCAATCTTGTCGTACATGGAATATAGCGCTATCAGCTCATGGACGACTCGATTTCGTGGAATAACTGTTAAATATATCATAGTGCTGGTGAGTTCTCTAATCTGATTGGTCAGATTGTCAGTGCTGGTTAATTTTCTGTACCAGTAGTTCTAACAGTATTGTAATTCAAGCCACAGGTTTAGATTAATGCACTTGTTTTAAGGTAATAAGCTATCGTTTCTAGAGAGGACTTTCACTGACATCACGGATTTTTATTTATCACACAGCATTCGCCATATTGCTGGGCAAACAAAGAACCATATCCGTAAGTCAAGTCAAGTCAAGTCAACTTTATTGTCAAATATGCTGTACATGCTCGACATACAGCACAGATGAAATATCAGTCCTCTCTGACCCACGGTGCAAACAGGCAATGCAATAAATAAAAATAGAATAACTGAAAAAAAACAAACAATATAAACAGTATAAACACTCTAGATAGGAACTAGACATAGACTAAACACTCAAACAATATAAACAGTATAAATAAACAGTATAAACACTAGATAAGAACAAGACAGACTAAACACTCAGACAATATAAACAGTGTAAACACTAGATAAGAACTACACACAGACTAAACACTCAAACAATATAAACAGTATAAACACTCTAGATATGAACTAGACGTAGACTAAACACTCATATATACACACACACACACACGCACACACACACACACACACACAGGTAATGAAGAAAATTGAAAGGACTGCAGTCAGTACAATCTCTCAGAAACGATAAAGAAAATTATTTTATACCAGCAGATCGTGTTACATTCAAAAGCTGAAACATGCAGGCATCATAGATCCATATAATTTACCCACAAATGTATTTATTTATTCTGCCTACTGTGCGCTCTCACTCTCTCTCTCTCTCTCTCTGTCTGTCTGTGTGTACCCAGGGCTTAAATGCAGAGAAGGAATGTGACAAAAATAAAGGCTTCTTCTTCTTAATTTACGCACTTTATTCCACTTGAAAAGTGTACAGCAGACCAGCTACTGGATTTGGGACACTACAACATCCTGAGCTATTTAGTATTTTGGATTTCTAAATAAACCAGAGATGCTAAAGGCTTACGAAAGTAGAGATGCCTACCGATATTCCGAGACAGGTTTCATGCCAGAATGTCATGGGAAATTCCTGATAAAGAAAAATATCTTATTATGACAAAAGTAAGCTCAAACATAGATTTATAATAATAATAATAATAATAATAATAATAATAATAATAATAAACAAGCCAGTGCCATAATCTAGCATATCTTTATATTGTTTAGCCTCATCTATATTATCAGTATATAATAAACATGCTGCTCGTCTCGCCAAGTAGTAAGTCTAATAAAATGTATTACGTCCAAAGCCCACATCCAGATCTACATTTTAATGTTGCACAGAGCTTTCATACTAACCTGATATAAAAGGTTCTCCACACAGACGGGCATGTTTTTATCATCCTATCTTCCTGTTTAACTGCAGCTCACCATTTTTCTCGTCTTTCTGGGTTCACTGGGAAGCGGTGAAAAGTTAAACAAGGCTTATCTCCACGTCTGTTATTACATCCAAAAGCACTACAGCTCTCTGGCATTGTTCTTTGAGATGTAACTTCTAGAAGTTTATCTGTAGATATACTAAATTGGGTTTACAATCACTCATGCACTTGTGTCGGTCGTGGGCAAACACAAAGCTCGCCCGGCAATATGGCCGTGTAAAGAAAACCACAGTTGTGATGACGTCACATGAAAGTCCTCCATAGCAACAGCTGATTCAAAGGGGCTTGTATGGTTTAAGCTTCAAATAATCTAAGGCTATCATAACATCAAAACTAGCAGCTGGAAAATTTTGCTGAATCCTTCATCAGAAACAGTGAGAGCGAGAGAACATCCCTATAAAAGTGATCTGATTGATATTGATGAGTAATCCAGTGGGAAACTGATCAGAAGAGAGAGAGAGAGAGAGAGAGAGAGCCTGACCACTTTCCCGTGACTCAAAAAGAAAAGCACCGGCAGTTTCCCGACGTCACGCGAGCAGAGTTTTTACTCTGTTGTACCGACTTCAACCTGCCGTTACTCCCAAAGTACTGAACAGATCTTAACCAGATACATTTCTTTGGAAAGCAGCGATTATAAGCTTTTTAATGATAGAAAATATTCAAGAGTTAAGCAATGACAGATTTGGAAACTCAGATGAGCGTCTGCATGCAGAATTTTCACACCACGGCCAGCGAATGTCTGATACGCCTATTATAACATAATACATTTTTGAATAAATTGTAACCTTTTTGCAAATTCCTGTGGTATAAGAGGAATAAAACGCTTGCCAGGAAGTGCTGTTTGTCCTCATAGTGGTGGCGTCAGGCTGCATGACACCACTCCATCATTGATTATGTTTCTATAACAGGTTCTCCTCAAGTGTCTTGTTCCAGACTTATCACTTTTATCCATGCACTAATGGCCTTCATTGCTCCTCCAATTGGATTATGAGAAAAACTGAAATGATCCGATAGGCTGAAAGATATCGAGTGTGATATCATGTCTTCTCCTCCACAGATCCCCAGACTGCACTCTCTGAAGCCCAGCCGCGGTCCCGTATCTGGAGGCACCATCGTCAACATCACAGGAAGCAACCTGGACTCCGGAAGCAACGTGTCCATCATGTTCAAGGACCAGAAGTGCACTTACCACAGGTACAGGTATAGCACCCAGCAGTCCAAAGAGGAAACCATTTACAGCATTCAGGGAGGGCGACTGGAGCGGGAACGTCATAAAACAGCAGGAACTGATCAATAGTGACATTAAGACCAGGCCGAGTTCCTGAGCTCTAATCAATAAGGACAGTCGCAATCACACCTCCGTTCTGCTAAGCCTGCAAAATGCGTCAGCCTGTGGTTTGCTTTGACGTCTCTGTCTTCGAGGGGTTTTTTTTTCCACTTGATCTTTTTCACTTGATTGTGCTGACGTTAAATAGGTCAAGACTGCGGTATCATTTTTAATGTGTGATTATCATCTTTACCTTCATGTGCCCTCAAACTGTCACATTGTCGCGTCAGTTATTCATGTGAGAAAAATAAAACCCCGTTCTCTACATAGTTTCATAACAGGAAACATAATTATTTACACTGGACATTTCTGTTATATAAATATACAGTAATAAACTATGGAATCACTGAAACATTGTGTTCGATCATGCAGACGAGGGGGTCAGTGGATCACGTGTCGCTCTCACGCATCCACTCAAGGCAACGGGGCAGTAGCCGTATCTGTGTACGTCGACAAGGCCCACATCCACAAGGACCTCCAGTTTGAGTATGTTGAAGATCCGACCGTCACCAAGCTGGAACCAGAATGGAGCATTTTCAGGTGTGTGTGCTGAATAGGAGTTACAAATCACGATGCCTTTTGGTCAAAGAATCTTCAGCTGGTTTAAATAAGCATAATAGTGAATATAGTGTAAGCTTGCACTGCTAAATGAGAAACTAAATGTGTTGCTGTGTATGAAAGTGGAAACACACCAGTGACAGTGACCGGAACCAACCTGGACATCATCCAGAACCCACAAATCAGAGCCAAGTACAACAACCAGGAGACGACCAACGTAAGTTCAAACATCATGTTCACCGTATAGTAATGGATGTCCTGCTGTCCCAGGCGTACTCCACTGTATACATATCCAACATTTTATCTTGAGCCAATACAAGGCAAAAGTTCGTATTATCCAGAGAGCAAACATAAGGCAAAATCAATAAAAAAAACGGTTTAGAAAGATTCTCTGGACCTCGGCCTCTAATGAGTTACTGTTTCTATAGTAACAACTTAAAAAGGAATTATGTAATCCACATAAATGGATTTTTTTAATGGGCATAAATATGAGCTGTTTGTTTAACTTTTTTGGAAGGAGTCTCCAGTGTCACAGATAAAGTTTTCTGACACGGGAAAGTCTTCTGGACGGAGGGTGTTGCACTTCACGGTTTATCCGTAACATGACAAGCTGCGGTTTTGTTTGTTTTTTTTGTTTGTTTGTTTGTTTGTTTGTTTTTGTCTTATTAACTTCATATAATTGCTTATAACTGCTATAAAATAAGTAATAACAGGAACTAACTTGTTTGGCGAGTGTTCCACAGGATTAAATGTAACTATAAATGGATAAAAAGTATGCATCATTCTTTTATAATTAAAAAAGTTAGTGTGTTAGTGATGTCAAATTTCTTGTTATAGGGAAACAAACAACTGCGGGGTGGCAACAGGATCCATTCCCATCATTAGTTATCATCCTGTACCAGAACACTCTGCACTGCTTTATTCCTTACTTAATTTGATTTGTCTCATCTCATCTCATCTCATTATCTGTAGCCGCTTTATCCTGTTCTACAGGGTCGCAGGCGAGCTGGAGCCTATCCCAGCTGACTACGGGCGAAAGGCGGGGTACACCCTGGACAAGTCGCCAAGTCATCACAGGGCTGACACATAGACACAGACAACCATTCACACTCACATTCACACCTACGGTCAATTTAGAGTCACCAGTTAACCTAACCTGCATGTCTTTGGACTGTGGGGGAAACCGGAGCACCCGGAGGAAACCCACGCGGACACGGGGAGAACATGCAAACTCCGCACAGAAAGGCCCTCGCCGGCCACGGGGCTCGAACCCAGGACCTTCTTGCTGTGAGGCGACAGCGCTAACCACTACACCACCATGCCGCCCACTACACTATACTAAACTATACTATAGTATTGCATTTGAAGTGTATACTACTTTATACTTCATTATACTTTTGACACTGTAATATATGTAGTATATTTGGATTTATTCAATTTGATTTTATATACTGTATATTCATTTTACACTATACTATACTACACTAAACTGTACTACACGGTATTTTATTGCTTTATACTACTTTATACTATATTACACTGTTATATGCTATTGTTTCTATTATTATTATTATTATTATTATTATTATTATTATATCACAGTTTTTGTACATATTCAGTTGGCTAAACCCATACAGTTTTAGGCCGGAATATACTATACTATAGTCATTTTTATTTGATCACATTTTTGTTTACAGTATATTCAGCTGGCCAACACGTACAATTCTTAGGCCAGAACACAGAAGCTTTTTTTATTTTAAATATAGAAATATTTTATACTATACTATACTATACTATACTATACTATACTATACTATACTATACTATATTTAAACAATTTTGGTTGCCGTTGAGTGGTCTATTAGATATATTCCATTCAGCTAGCATGATACTGAACAAGTTGAAGATGAGTAGCTGAATGAAATACAGTATATCTGATATACCATGAAAAAAGTCATTATTATTATTAATATTATTATAATACACTCTCTTTTCCAGTTTTTTTTATGTCCGTTGGCATGTTTTTCTCTTGTAAATATGTGTGAAGAATATCTAATGAAGTTCTGGTGGCCTTTCAGGTGTTCAACGTGTCTTTCTGTTTCCCAGCGAACAAAAAAATGGTTCTGCATATGCACAGCAGAAAAGTTTCTCATTGAATATTCACATCAGCTTCGATGTGTGACGTCATGTTGTCTTGACAACCATGCAATATCGTAAACCATATTCAACGCTCATTCTCCATTGGGTAGAGTGATGTAATACACGTAGGATACGCGATATGCTAACAATATTGCATGCTATCAAACCAAATGAATGAAACCTGCTCAAAGGGAATAGAACACGTTTTTATTCCATCGAAAAATTATCCTGTATGTATAACAATATACGATATTATGCCATGCTATGCTATAGTCATTTTTATTTGGTCACATTTTTGTTTATATTCAGCTTTCCACATACTTACAGTTCTGAGCCCAGAATACAGAAGCTTTTTTTTTATTTATTTTAACTAGAGAACTATACTATACTATACTATACTATACTATACTATACTATACTATACTATACTATACTATACTATACTATTTTATATGATACTGTACTATTTTATACTTTACTACACTATACTAAAGTTTTTATTTTTTAAATTTTATATATAGGTGGCCAAGTGCACACATTTTTATACTATACTGTACTATACTATACTATACTATAATTATTATTTTATTACTTTTTTAAATATACTAACCCCATTTCCAGAAAATTTGGAATATTTTCCAAAATGCAATATAAACAAAAATGTGTGGTTTGTTAATTTATGTGAACCTTTATTTAACTGATAAAAGTACAAAGGAAAGATTTTCAATTGTTTTACTGACCAACTTAATTGTATTTTGCAAATATAAACGAAATTAGGATTCCGGGTTCGAACCTCATGGCTGACGAGGGCCTTTCTGTGTGGAGTTTGCATGTTCTCCCTGTGTCTGGTGGGTTTCCTCCGGGTGCTCCGGTTTCCTCCCATGGTCCAAAGACATGCAGATTTGGTAAAATGCCCAGCCTCTGGGGTTACACAAGCCAGTGCGTACTTAGTGCTGGTCCCAAGCCCGGATAGTCCGGGGAGGGTCGCATCAGGAAGGGAATCCTGTGTAAAACCTACGCCAAATCAAAATATGTGGATCTCATAATGATCCACTGTGGCAACCCCTAACGTACGGGAACAGCCAAAAGAAGAAGAAGAAATGAAGTGAGAATTTGACACCTGCAACACCCTCAAAAAAAAAAGTTGTGACAGAGGCATTATTACCATTGTGTTACATCACATTTACTTTAATAACACTTTTTAATCGTATTAGAACTGAGGATGCTAATTGTTGCAGTTTTGTAATTGCAATTTTTGTCCATTCTTGCTTGATACAAGACTTCAGCTGCTCAACAGTCCGTGGTCGCCGTTGTCTGATTCTCCTCTTCATGATTCATGAAGTCTTGTGTCAAGAAAGAATGGACAAAAATTCTAATTATCTGAGGAAACTGCACCAATTAGTTTCCTCAGATCCCATATGATTAAAAGGTGTTATTAAATGGAACGGGTGATGTAACACAACGGTAATAATGCCTCTGTCACAACTTTTCCTGAGTGTGTAACAGGCATCAAATTCTAACTTCATGTTTATTTATAAAATAAGTATAAAATAAGTAAGTTTTCCAGTAAAATCTTTCATTTGGACTTTTGCCAATTACATAAACATTCACATGAATTGGCAAATCACAGATTTTTTGTTTTTACTGCATTTTGGAAAATATCCCAACTTTTCTGGAAATGGGGTTGGTATTCATTTGACCAAGTGCATCGAGTTTCTGGCCTGAGCGCAGGTTTCAGGCTTTATTGGGTAAATATGCATTAAAATGGGTCATTTTCACCTGAACAGGCTATTAAAGGGTTAAACCCCATTCAGGGTCAGTGAGTGCCCTGCTTTAACTCACACCTGCCCATTAGCCGGTCATTTCACCAGCTCTCCATCTCCTGATACACACTTGGCTCCTGCAATGTGGCAGCAGAACAGAGAGAGAGAATTTGATAAACAGAGAATAAAAGACAAGCAGCGAAACAGAGATGGAGCACAGGAGGGCCGAACCAACCAACAGCGGCAACAATGCCCTCTTTCGCTTTGTTAGGGAGCGAGGAAAACGCCACAACATGGTAGACAGGAGTATCTCGTTGCCTCCCTACAGAATGGACTCATAGACGCATGGGAGGCTTGCATTCATCGAGACCTGATTGAAAGTCTGCAGAGACAAAAGAACGAAATGCTATCTTGCTGCCGTATCTCCCACACGAGCGCATTGGGCATCTGTAGTGGCGATATGATAAGGCCTTGGCACGCTGCTGCTTGAGCAGAACCAGAGCAGAAAATTCCCCTCCCTGCCATTCAAAGCTGCTGAATGGGGCTGTTTGTGGCAAGTCTTGTTCTCTTTCAGCTTTAATACGCATCTCTCATAACCAGCTTGGATTGAGATTAAGGAAAGGTCATGTTCGGTAAAATGGCGCCCCCTTTCTGCAAACAATAGAAATCATTTCTACGGATGTCTTTTTGCAGAAATAAGCAGAGGGACGATCGCGTCTGTTAGGATTTGTGAGCTTAAAGATTTTGAGCGGAATTTTTTTTTAGCAGCGAGCCACAAAACTAAACAAACTCAGAATTTATAGGCCTCGCCAAACTTTTTTTTTTTTTTTAATACTCTGTAAAAAGAAAGGCACAACAGCATTTGATTGATGCCGGACAGCGGCTGCCTGACAGCAACAGTATATTTGACCTAGTCTTTTAGCACAAAGGCATGTAAGGAAGAACCTGATAAGGTGAAGTGAAGGAGTGAGTAAGTGAGAGATAAAGCAAAGGAGACGCGTGAGGGCTTCAAGTGTTTTTTTAGGAAGAAGTGAAGGTGACTGTAGTCAGTTACATTGCTCTGAGTCATTACCACAATAGCCCACATCAAAGGCTTGGATTTTAAAAGCGCCGTTAATTTCGCATTCCTTTGAGTTGAAGGCTCAGATCGGTGTGTGTGTGTGTGTGTGTGTGTGTGCGCTGGAGGGACTGCTGTTTTCAGGCGATGAGGTTAAATCTGGGTCGAAATAGGAGGAAGAGTAGTTTCCGCTGATAAACATTGCACTCGGAGAAATGAGCTGTCCTCAAATACAGAAAAAACTTGCACTTCCTGTAAATTTTGTAATGTATGCGGAGATGCGTTAAAAATCTTGCTTAAGGAAAAGTGGAATTAGGCTGCTAGTCAGATTTACTCATCTCATTATCTCTAGCCGCTTTATCCTGTTCTACAGGGTCGCAGGCAAGCTGGAGCCTATCCCAGCTGACTACGGGTGAAAGGCGGGGTACACCCTGGACAAGTCGCCAGGTCATCACAGGGCTGACACATAGACACAGACAACCATTCACATTCACACCTACGCTCAATTTAGAGTCACCAGTTAACCTAACCTGCATGTCTTTGGACTGTGGGGGAAACCGGAGCACCCGGAGGAAACCCACGCGGACAACATGCAAACTCCACACAGAAAGGCCCTCGCCGGCCACGGGGCTCGAACCCGGACCTTCTTGCTGTGAGGCGACAGCGCTAACCACTACACCACCGTGCCGCCCTACAGCACAACATGTCATATTTATTCCATAATACATAAATAAATGTTAAAACACATGGAAACATGATTGAAGTGGAAGAACATCCAATGAATGGTGGTTCTGCAGGTGGAACCACCTTGTTGAAGACAGAGGTCAAGAGAAGGCTGTGTTAACTCAAATAACCACTCTTTACAACTGTGGTGAGCAGAAAAGTATCCCAGGATGCACAAAATGTTGAATTTTGACGAGGACAGGCTACAAAAGCAGATCCACTCCCACTCCTGGTAGCCAAAATACAAGAATCTGAGGTTCGACTAGACACAGGTTCACTGAAACTGGACTGTATGTATGAACAAGATATAAAAAAATATTGGGAATTATTCTACATACAGGACACTTTTTCGATGGAATAAAAACTATTCCCTTCTCACAGATTTCATTCTTTTGGTTTGATACCATGAAATATTGTTAGCATATCGCTTATCCTACATGTATTACGTCACTCTACCCAATGGAGAATGAGCGTGCAATATTGTTACAATATTGCAAGTTGTCAAAACAGCATAATGTCACACATCGGAGATGTAAAACTTCTCCGTTAGCGAGCAACAGTGATAATTTGTAAACAAAACTGACTGCTGGGTTTGCTTTGTTAAAATTGGAAGATTTTGAGAGAATTTTGGCTGCCAGGTTGCTCCGTTGTGTGTAGCTATTGATGTTGATTTTTAAAAGTAAGTAAGTAGATTACACAGGAATAATAATAATAATAATAATAATAATAATAATAATAATAATCAGCTTGACTGCGCTAGCGTTGGCCTTCGCTAACACTACACCAGCTGGAAGGTAACTGCACTGCCACGCTAACAGCACTGAGTTGCGCGTAAGCTAGCATTGGCCTTTGCTAATGCTACTGCTCAATGCTACACTGGCTGGAAGGTAACTGGCCTGCTGCGCTAACAGCACTGAGTCATGGGTAAGCTAGCGTTAGCCTTCAAGAATGCTGATATGAAGAGAGTGTATAATAATAATAATAATAATAATAATAATAATGGCTTTTTTTCAATATTGCAGATATATTCCATTCAGCTACTCGTCTTCGACTTGTTCAATATCATGCTAGCTGAATGGAATATATCTGATAGACCACTCAACACCAGCCAATATTACTTAAATGTTTTTCCAGTGTGTCCGGTTTTGTTGAACCTGTACGCACTGTAACCTCAGATTCCTGTTCTTCACTATGAGTGGCCAGTTTGTGAATATAAACCTTTATTATATATTAAATTGTCATCAGGTTATTAGAGTTACAGTATGTGTTCCATACAATACACTTCATAAATCAAATAATCAACCAACAGTATTGATCTAACCGTTAATCTATACATTAATCCACATCTTGACGCACTTGTTCTCCTGGTGTGTGTCCTGTACAGTTTTGCCAGGTGCTCAGTTCCACCTCGATGCTGTGCCAAGCCCCAGCACTGCCCGGTGGCCTGAGCCGGCAGAAGGAGGTGGTGGAGAAACCTGACGAGTTTGGCTTCATCCTCGACAACGTGCAGGCTGTGCTGGCTCTCAAGAACATCAACTTCCTGTATTACCCCAACCCCATATTCGAGCCTCTCAGTGCATCTGGAGTGCAGGAGCTCAAGCCTGGATCTCCCATTATTCTGAAGGTATATTAATACTAATACTGCGACTATAACTAGGGATACAACAGGACTAGTGTTTACATGTTTTTTGGTACTCGTGAATAAATGAGCAATGTATAACACTGGAGGAGCAAAACAAGGTTGTACCATATCAGGATTTCTATTTCTTATAATCATCGACTGGGTAATGAGGCATACTGCTCAAGGCAAAGGAACTGGAATAAGATGGAAACTATCAGAGAAACTTGAAGATCTTGATTTTGCAGACGATTTAGTTTTGATCTCTTCAAAATATTGGTACTTACAAACTAAAACCAACAAGATGACAAAAAATCCAAATAGAACAGGTTTCAGAGTCAATGTAAAGACGTGTAAAGTGATGTGTGAATGCCAAAAGTAGTGAAAGCATGAAGGTGAATGATCAACCAGTTGAAGATATGGAGAAATTTACCTGTATTGTTGTGACAGTGACAAAGCAAGGAGGAGGCAAAGAAGATGAAAGTTAGAATCAGGAAAGCAAGGAGAATATTCATGAGCTTAACTAAAATTTGGAACGCCAATAACATCAAGAAAAAAAATATATCAGCCTCTGTAAGACACTGGATAAACCCGTACTTCTTTATGGATGCGAAACACGGAATGTGCACAGAGATGATGAGAAAAAGTCGGATGTCTTCCAAAATCGTGCATTAAGAAGAATTCTGAAGATAAAATGGCAAAGAAGATTCGCATGAAAGAACTGTTGGAAAGGGCCAATATGGAAAAGTGCTGAAGTAAGAAGAAGAATATGGAAGTTCTCGGGACATACTCTCAGGAAGGAACATGACAACAACTACGTTACAGCACTTATTATGAACACTAGAAGGAAGGAGAAAGATAGGAAGACAACGAACAACATGGAGCCGAACAGTTGAGAGCAAAAGAACAAGAGCTGGATGGAAGTCCTGGGATGAAGTACGTTCCACAGCAAGGAATAAGAGGAATTATTCTCTCCACATTCACTGGATATGAGCAATCACGCGCTCTGATTGGCTACTCTACTACTAGAATATCAGCTCATATATCATGAGTAGAGAAAAACAAAATGGCGGCACGTGTTGCTGAACCAACCGAGGACGAATTAAAAACTCTACTCAAAAACAAAACACCAAAAAATACAATAAAAAACAGCAAAACATGGAATGAAAGTATTTGATGGTAAGAGCATATCTTTTTTAATTTTTTCAAGAATTATTATTATAACATTTTTCCACAAATTGCGCTTGTCATTTCACCGGTTTGTTTACATTCTTCATTTTTAAACATTAAAATTTATTGATTTTTTTTTTAGACTGGTTCAAGAAGCTCAAAGAAGTTTGAAAATTACAGAACTGAAATGTCCAAGGAAGAATTAAATAAATGTCTAAAGCTATTCTATACTTCAGGATGACAGCAAAACAGCACTTTCTACAAAAAAACAACACGAAAGTCAATTCATGCAGCCATCGATAGGATTTTAAAGCTAGACTGCCTTTCAGATTTTTCAAGTTTAGGTCATAAAAAGAATTTTCCCCGACACCCAATTATTTTTGTTTAGTGACCGAAAGCTACTGAACTCGAATCACAGACTTCCAATTTTATTGGCCTTTTTAAAAATAGAATAATTAATGAATTTAAGGCCACGTGGCCCTAAATTCTCCGCAATTTTTTCCTGCTTCACCATGACCCAATACAAGATACTACGTCATGCATCACATGGTAGGCTTTCCCTGTTCACGCAAGGCATTGTGGGATACAAATTTGAAACGAGAGAAAAATGGAGGACTTGAGTGTGCGGATGAAATGTAAAAGAGTGACTACAGTAACGGAAAGAAAGCGAGAAGAAAAGACGTTATGTTGTATACGAAGGAAAGGAAAGCCAGGACCAAACTAATAAATATCGGCACTCAGCGAGCACTTCGGTGTGATCAACTGTTCGTTTAGCGACAGAATGATGGAACTGTCAGTGCACGCTCAAAGGGAAACCTGTAGATGGCAGTAATGCAACACTGTGGATGCCAGCTGCCGTAAAACCCAAAAGAAGAAGAAGGTAAACCTGCGCATGCGAACACGGACTTCCTCTGTCTGCTTGACTGCGCCAAGCGAGCGATTTCATGCACATTATTTGCTTTAATCCCCTCAAATTAAATAACTTCCCAGCCACAGAATGGCCTGATATTTTGTGAGATATCACAGAAATAAACAGATATCACAATGACCACATTTCAGACGGAACTAAATTTCACCGATTTTATGAAATCAAAAGGCCGTCTCGCTTTAAAAAGTCCGCCTAAGCAAAATGATTTTGTTGGACGTTTTGTATAAAGTTTTTATTTATGGAATTTGCTAAAAATAAAATAAAAATGCTCTGTTTCTCAAAATCCAGTGAATGTGGATAGAATAAAACAGTTATTCCACTCAATCTCATCGTACATGGGTTATAGCACTATCAGCTCATGTATGACTCGATTTTGTGGAATAACTGTTAAATAGAGGATGGATGTTGAGCCCTAATGCAACTCTTATAGGTGCAAAGAAGATAGGTAGCAGGTAACAAGGTATATTTTTAACCAATACTGTGTACAGTATATAAAATACTTAAATGAGTGTGCAAAATGTGCGTTTCAGGGCAGGAACTTCCTCCCTCTTACCCCTGGAGGCAACGGCAAACTGAACTACACTGTTCTAATCGGAGAAAAACCCTGCGCCTTAACTGTATCTGATACCCAGCTGCTGTGCGAATCACCCAATCTAACTGGACGCCACAAAGTTCTGGTGAGTGAACACAGTATTATTGGTCATTCATCACATCACATCACATCACATCACAGCGTCTTTCCTCAATAGATTAGAATACTGTTGTATTGTGGTTATCTGGTCTTGAAGGCAGGTGTAAGGAGAACAAACAGCGTCTTAGTAGGACATACGAGATCTGAACAGAACCTAATAATGGCTCTGTTTGTGGCTTGGAGTGGGAGCGTGAGGCTAACGCCACCTGGCCCTCTGACAGACAAATGGCAGACAGAACCGCAGATCCATTTACCATCGCAAACACACAAACACAGCTGGCATTGTGTGTCCGTCTGCTGCTGCCTCTGTTTGCGCAATATTACGAAGCCAGTTGCCAGCTTTCTGGTCAAAAATATGATCTCGGGCGTCATATTTAGGAATACATCTGAACTGTGCTACGGCTTATGTAATATCTCTTTAAATATAAAATACCTATAAATATTTGTGTAGGTGTGTTTGTGTCAGACTCGTCTCACGCTGAAGGTGTGATACACGGTTTCTTACTGTGTGCACTGGAAACGGTGTTTGTAGGCTCAACAAATCAGGAGAGGATAGAAAGATATAATAACAGCACAGGGCAAGGTGAGGCGGGGCAGGATAGAACAGAACACCACAGAATAGGATTGGATCGGATAGGCGCTAGATGAACGCCGTTCGTTGAACATGGTCATATTTTTAGTGAACGATGAACTGAATGAATTACAAACATCTAATGAAGGTGAATGTAAGCATCGTTCACTCTGGTGTACGCACCAGAAGTAGGAATAATATGCAAAAATGTATATCTTTTATATTGCGATCTGAAATATGACGTGTTGCAATGTCTCAGGATCGCAAAGTTATTACATGACCATCTCAATTTTCTCGTGCGCTCCTTGTGTTGTTCAGTGTTATCGTATGGCGATGCGTGGCGATGCGCCGGTCATGACACTATTGATTTGCTTATATCACTAAAGTAAACTCCAGGAGCTTTCTAATGGTAGGCGAAATTTGATATTTTAATTGCTGATCAAAAATTTCACTTTGGATTCAGAGCAGCTCGTTAAAAAAATTCAGGAGAAACGTGAACTTGTTCATTTTAATCTGTGTGAACTGAACTTTGAGCTCGTGTTGTAGGACTCGAGACCGGTCTCAAGACCACTTTTTGAAGGTCTTGGTCTTGTCTTGGAATCAAATGCATTTGACTCGGGATTTTATTTCAAGATCGGTCAAGACCACAACCGTGGGGATTTCACTAAATTGGCTGTGCGATGTCTGATTTATTTGTTAGCATCATTACTGTGACTGGATGTTAAATTTCCTGCTTCAAATGCAACCAATAACATGACTCATTGCTAATTTGAAATTTTTCTTCCTGTTAATGGTTGTCACCCCTCCCCCGCCCTTTCACACACACTGGTCTGGTCCTGGTCTTGACTCAGGCTACATCCACACGACAACGGCAATGAGATGTTATTAAAAAAAAATTGCGTCCACATGGGCAACGGATCAGTAAAATATCAGGTACATATGGCAACGCAACGCTTGCTGAAAACGATGCAATACACATGCCACACCTCTAGGGGCGCTGTAAGACGGTCCCTTCGGAGACACCAGAACAATAGAAGAAGTAAGGACGCATGCGCATAAACTATTATGCGCGAGACTTCATATTAGCCACAAAGTCAGAAAAATCTGTTCGTAAAATTACATTATAATGACCAAATACAATGAAAAGTATTTTTCCAGTCTCACCTGTGAAAGGTAATCCCATGTGATCTCGTTTGGACGGTAAACCTGTTGGTACAGTTAAACGCAGCACATGAATGAGGCATCTTTATTCTCCGCTTTGACCCATCCAATATGGCGGCGAGGATGACGTATGATTCTACGCGGAAGGCGGCGTCTTTAATGGTCCGGAATAAATTGAATGCTACACGTTGATGGATTAGTTTGTTCTTCTACGCCCTTTTTGAGGAATGTATTGTAGGACTTAAACCAACATCTGAAGAGGTGAGATCGCTCCTTTTTTTCCCTATTTTTGCTGGCGGGATTGACTCTCACTCTCTCTCTCTCTCTCTCTCTCTCTCTCTCTCACTTTGCACCATTACACAATAAATATTCACAGTGAAAATATTTTGTAAGCGCGTTTCATGAACCAAGTTATAGGATTTGTTGACAACTCGCATCGAGTTCGTTACACTTCTACCCAGCGTGAAGCACATGTGGTTGTGACGTCATCGTAAACAAATCCGTTCTACTCATCCAAACGACTTCGCAACGGCGCCGTTGCCAGATCTTTCCACTCTGGAACCCGTTCTCAAAAGATTTCGTTTTGGGGCACCCGAAACGCCAGTGCCGTGTGGACGCCAGGCCGAAATGATAAACAATTTTATCGGATTCACCTGAATCCGTTGCCGTGTGGACAGGGCCTCAGTCTCACTCTGCCTTGGTCTTGGTCTTGACTTGATCTTGATACACTTTGGTCTTGGTCATGACTTGGTCTCGGTTTTAGTGGTCTTGACTACAACACTACTTTAACAAGACTATACTACTGGACAAAACAGGACCATTCAGGACAGGATAGAACAGGACCGAAAAGGAAAGGACAATACAAACTGGCTCACAAGAGATATACAAGTGGAAATGGCTAACGATAAGAGGACATGACTGAACAGGACAGGGTTGGACTAGATTGAACAGCACAGGAGTGGATAGGATAGGGCAGGACAGGATAGTAAAGGACAAGGTAGGACACTGTAAGATTGAATAGGACAGGACATGGTAAAGCAGGACAGAACAGAACAGAACCAGAAAACAAGCACAGTTTTATTCGCAAGTTTTGGTTTAAACACATCAAGGCAGGACAAGAGCAAGGACATGACTGAACAGGACAGGACGGGACTAGCCAGGATGGGACTCGACCAAAGAGAACGGGTCCAGACAGGACAGCAGAGGACGGGATGCAATAGAACAGAATAGGGCAAAGCACACAGGACAGGATAGACTTCATCTCCATGTGGGAAATTACTATCATCAAGACATGAAGCAAGAGTGTAAAAGGCACAATAATATAAAATGCATGCAATGGACCAACAATGTAACAGTCATCAGGCACAGGACACACGATAAATACCACAAGACACAATAAATACCATCATCATGGGTGGTGTAGTGGTTAGCACGGTCGCCTCACAGCAAGAAGGTTCTGGGTTTGAGCCCTGTGGCCGGCGAGGGCCTTTCTGTGCGGAGTTTGCATGTTCTCCCCGTGTCTGTGTGGGTTTCCTCCGGGTGCTCCGGTTTCCTCCACAGTCCAAAGACATGCAGGTTAGGTTAATATGGGACGGCCTTGGGCTGAGGTGCCCTTGAGCGAGGCACCGAACTCCCAACTGCTCCCCGGGCGCTGTTAGCATGGCTGCCCACTGCTCTGTGTGTGTGTGTGTGTGTGTGTGTGTGTGTGTGTGTGTGTGTGTGTGTGTGCTCATTGCTCACGTGTGTGTGCGTTCACTGCTTCAGATGGGTTAAATGCAGAGAGGAATTTCACAAGTGTGTGACGAATAAAGTTGTGCTTTCTTTCTTTCTTTCTTTCTTTCTTTCTTACACAGTAAATACCATCATACACAATAAATACCATCATACACACAATAAATACCACAGCACACACAATAAATACCATCATACGCAATAAATTCCACAGCACACACAATAAATACCATCATACACACAATAAATACCATCATACACAATAAATACCACAGCACACACAATAAATACCATCATACACAATAAATACCATCATACACACAATAAATACCATCATACGCAATAAATTCCACAGCACACACAATAAATACCATCATACACACAATAAATACCATCATACACAATAAATACCACAGCACACACAATAAATACCATCATACGCAATAAATTCCACAGCACACACAATAAATACCATCATACACACAGTAAATAGCATCATACACAATAAATACCACAGCACACACAATAAATACCATCATACACAATAAATACCACAGCACACACAATAAATACCATCATACACAATAAATTCCACAGCACACATAATAAATACCACAGCACACACAATACATACCGTCATACACATAATAAATACCACAGCGCACACAATACATACCGTCATACACACAATAAATACCACAGCACACACAATAAATACCATCATACACACAGTAAATACCACAGCACACACAATAAATACCACAGCACACACAATACATACCATCATACACACAATAAATACCACAGCACACACAATAAATACTATCGTACACACAATAAATACCATCATACACACAATAAATACCATCATACGCAATAAATACCACAGCACACACAATAAATACCATCATACACACAATAAATACCATCATACACAATAAATACCACAGCACACACAATAAATACCATCATACACAATAAATTCCACAGCACACATAATAAATACCACAGCACACACAATACATACCATCATACACACAATAAATACCACAGCACACACAATAAATACCATCATACACACAATAAATACCACAGCACACACAATAAATACCATCATACACAGTAAATACCATCATACACACAATAAATACCACAGGACACACAATAAATACCATCATACACACAATAAATACCACAGCACACACAATAAATACCATCATACACACAATAAATACCACAGCACACACAATAAATACTACATCACACAATAAATACCATCATACACACAATAAATGCCACAGCACACACAATAAATACTATCATACACACAATAAATACCACAGCACACACAATAAATACCATCATACACACAATAAATACCACAGCACACACAATAAATACCATCATACACACAATAAATACCACAGCACACACAATAAATACCATCATACACAATAAATTCCACAGTGCACACAATAAATACCACAGCACACACAATAAATACCATCATACACACAATAAATACCACAGCACACACAATAAATACCATCATACACAATAAATTCCACAGTGCACACAATAAATACCACAGCACACACAATAAATACCATCATACACACAATAAATACCATCATACACACAATAAATACCACAGCACACACAATAAATACCATCATACACAATAAATTCCACAGTGCAAACAATAAATACCATCATACACACAATAAATACCACAGTACACACAATAAATTCCACAGCACACACAATAAATACCATCATACACAATAAATTCCACAGTGCACACAATAAATACCATCATACACACAATAAATACCACAGCACACACAATAAATTCCACAGTGCACACAATAAATACCATCATACACACAATAAATACCACAGCACACACAATAAATTCCACAGTGCACACAATAAATACCATCATACACACAATAAATAGCATCATACCATCAAAGTACACATGCTAAGTACCCTAGTGAACATTATAAATACCACAGTACACATGATAAATACTGTCATACACACAATAAATACCACAGCGCACATAGTAAATACCATCATACACAATAAATTCCACAGTACACACGATAAGTATCGTCATACACACAATATATACCACAGCACACATGAAAAATAGTAGAAAACGTTATTATCAATGATCAACCTCTTACCTATCTAAATTATTTAAAGCTGAATTCAGTAATTAAAGATCTGGGAGAGTAGTAATGATTGTACGTATGCATGCTAAAAAAACCTGAAATGTGTGTTTAATTATACTGTTCAGCTTAGCATTGTTTCACCACATCTACATTTTCTATCGAACAATTAAATTGATTTGTTTTGCTTTCTTACCTTTATTCTTTATATGGTTACATATTGTATACAGTAGATACAGAAAACAAGTGACACCACAAACAAATCAATTTCTTTATTTAAGAGACTTGTAGTAGCATTTCTGGTGTTATGTGTAAATCAGTACAATACAATGCTCTGTGTGTGTGTGTGTGTGTGTGTGTTAGGCCCGTGTGGGTGGCATTGAGTTTTCCCCTGGCATGGTCCACATCACCTCCGACAGCCCCCTCAGCAACACTGCCATCATCAGCATCGCCGGAGCCGGATGCCTCCTTGTCCTCTTCATCATCTACGTTCTCATCGCCTACAAGCTCAAGTCCCGCGAAAGCGACCTGACCCTGAAACGCCTGCAGATGCAGATGGACAATCTCGAATCCAGAGTGGCACTGGAGTGTAAAGAAGGTGGGCAGTGGAGCGCTAGACTGCGTGTGCAATTAAGGAAAGGTTAAAGTGGTTCAGTGAGTAGTGTGTAAACAGTAAACATGATGAGGTTTTTGTGTTTCAGCTGTAATGCGTATTTTAATTCAGACCTGAATAATAGGAACAGCTAGTGAATCGCTTCCTTCAACAGTTTTCTCAATTGTTTCGGACTTCAAAATCAAATTTAAATGCATTTCTGGTGGCAAAATAATACATACAGTAGGTCTAAAGCACTCATACAGACACATATTCAGAACCAGGATACTGAGCAACTCCTACAATCTGAGCTAAAAAAAATGTTGAGATATTTATAGAAAAAAATGAAAGTATATATTTCTTATATTCTCTACAACTGACTGAGAGAGTCATGAAAAAACTTCTCTTCAAACTCATGTCATCTCATTATCTCTATTCACTGAAAATCTATGGGGGTACAAACTTTTGCACTCAGCCTTATATTTATCATACACAGTCCATAACCTTGTTATATTGAACAAACCGAGGATTGTGAGGCCCCCGTGGCACTATATGACTTAGAATTAATAGCATACCATTAATCAGTGGAATTATCGACTAACACGGTTTGCTGGTACGTTCAGTTAAAGCGCAATGCATTGGCATGTAAATGGTTCCCTGATGACCAGAGGGAAATAAATGTTTATAGAAAAATTAATGCTTTCAGGAAGCACAAATGGCTTGATAAAAAAGCAGGAGGTTAAACAGGACAAAAACATATAAAACAATATGGAGTGCGTTGAATTAAACACAACTGTGACCAAACACAAAGGTAAAAACAGAACTCACCATGTTAACAGAGCAGAAGTGCAAGAGCTGCTAATACAGGGCCAGATCCAGACTGATGCAACCGATACACGTGCATCGATCAGAGATATATGTGCACCACTTGGCATCGGTCATGGGGTGTTTGTTTACTTTACCACTACCTACCTACATAGACTATAGACACGCTCAACCAACAGACCAGTGGTTCAGGATCCAACCACCAGTGGTGAGTGGTGATGCTTACCTGAACTAATTACAACCCTGATTCCAAAAAAGTTGGGACAAAGTACAAATTGTAAATAAAAACGGAATGCAATAATTTACAAATCTCTAAAACTGATATTGTATTCACAATAGAACATAGACAACATATCAAATGTCGAAAGTGAGACATTTTGAAATTTCATGCCAAATATTGGCTCATTTGAAATTTCATGACAGCAACACATCTCAAAAAAGTTGGGACAGGGGCAATAAGAGGCTGGAAAAGTTAAAGGTACAAAAAAGGAACAGCTGGAGGACCAAATTGCAACTCATTAGGTCAATTGGCAATAGGTCATTAACATGACTGGGTATAAAAAGAGCACCTTGGAGTGGCAGCGGCTCTCAGAAGTAAAGATGGGAAGAGGATCACCAATCCCCCTAATTCTGCACCGACAAATAGTGGAGCAATATCAGAAAGGAGTTCAACAGTGTAAAATTGCAAAGAGTTTGAACATATCATCATCTACAGTGCATAATATCATCAAAAGATTCAGAGAATCTGGAAGAATCTCTGTGCGTAAGGGTCAAGGCCGGAAAACCATACTGGGTGCCCGTGATCTTCGGGCCCTTAGACGGCACTGCATCACATACAGGCATGCTTCTGTATTGGAAATCACAAAATGGGCTCAGGAATATTTCCAGAGAACATTATCTGTGAACAGAATTCACCGTGCCATCCGCCGTTGCCAGCTAAAACTCTATAGTTCAAAGAAGAAGCCGTGTCTAAACATGATCCAGAAGCGCAGACGTCTTCTCTGGGCCAAGGCTCATTTAAAATGGACTGTGGCAAAGTGGAAAACTGTTCTGTGGTCAGACGAATCAAAATTTGAAGTTCTTTATGGAAATCAGGGACGCCGTGTCATTCGGACTAAAGAGGAGAAGGACGACCCGAGTTGTTATCAGCGCTCAGTTCAGAAGCCTGCATCTCTGATGGTATGGGGTTGCATTAGTGCGTGTGGCATGGGCAGCTTACACATCTGGAAAGACACCATCAATGCTGAAAGGTATATCCAGGTTCTAGAGCAACATATGCTCCCATCCAGACGACGTCCCTTTCAGGGAAGACCTTGCATTTTCCAACATGTCAATGCCAAACCACATACTGCATCAATTACAGCATCATGGCTGCGTAGAAGAAGGGTCCGGGTACTGAACTGGCCAGCCTGCAGTCCAGATCTTTCACCCATAGAAAACATTTGGCGCATCATAAAACGGAAGATACGACAAAAAAGACCTAAGACAGTTGAGCAACTAGAATCCTACATTAGACAAGAATGGGTTAACATTCCTATCCCTAAACTTGAGCAACTTGTCTCCTCAGTCCCCAGACGTTTACAGACTGTTGTAAAGAGAAAAGGGGATGTCTCACAGTGGGAAACATGGCCTTGTCCCAACTTTTTTGAGATGTGTTGTTGTCATGAAATTTAAAATCACCTAATTTTTCTCTTTAAATGATACATTTTCTCAGTTTAAACATTTGATATGTCATCTATGTTCTATTCTGAATAAAATATGGAATTTTGAAACTTCCACATCATTGCATTCCGTTTTTATGTACAATTTGTACTTTGTCCCAACTTTTTTGGAATCAGGGTTGTACCTGGATTCTCACGATGCTTTGTATAGTGCGACCTGAGACAAAGAATCTAGGTCAAACCAATCACATGCTCCAGAAAGAGGTCAAAATTCAAAATTCGCCACGATTAACGGGCCAAGCCGCGGTCGTAGTGGGCCGAGCCTGGCTGTTTCGAAAGATCTCAGGGAGAAGGAGGTTCCTGTAAAGTTTGGCAGGGCTAGGGCTTTCGACGGCCGAGTTATGAATTTTTTAATCCCTGCATGCGTGCATGAGCAGCTGGAACCAGGGCTGATATTAAAGTTTTCGGTGAGCTCCACTCATGCGGGGCTTCGGGGCGAATAGCAAGTCAAGCCACAGTCATAGCGGGCCGTGGCTGCCCTCTTCAGAAAGGGCTCGGCGTGCTTTACGCCCCTGTGAAAATCCATAGCGATCTGCTAAAATGAGTGAAAATATTTCTGCAAATGTGCACCTATCAGATTCTTGGGCTGGATCCATCCCTGGCTAATATCTGCACTTAATTATGTCCATTTTAAACAAACTGCTCAGATCTAATGGCTTATTTCTGTTTTGCTTTGGTTTTTTCCCTTATAGCATTTGCAGAGCTGCAGACGGATATTAATGAGTTGACCAGTGACCTGGATGGAACTGGGATCCCGTTTCTAGACTACAGAACCTACACCATGCGTGTTCTCTTCCCTGGCATCGAGGAACATCCTGTTCTTAAAGACCTGGAGGTTAGCCATCTTCTAGTGCACACATGTTAGCTTGGCAAATACTGAATTATAACTGCAGAGGGATTTGTGTAATGCTAATTTGTGAGATCCTCAGGAACTTTGACAAAAGAAGGGACAAAACGAGGAAATGCTACAAACAGAAATAGAAAATAAGATATTCAGCAATCACAGCTTAGAATTAATGACATGAATAAATGAACAGACATCAGAAAGAAACATCAGACAAGCTAAACAGGTGAACATAGTAGGGTAACAAACCGTTGTAGAGAGGGGGAATTTGCATTCCCCTGGCAGACGACAACAGTCTCAAGGGGCAAAAATGAGTTAGCTTGTACTGCTAGTACAGCCTAATTCATAGATTATAGTTAAGAAATATTGCACAAGTGAAGTTATAAAATAAATGCGATATTTAAATAATATTGGCTGGCGTTGAGTGGTCTGTCAGATATATTCCCTTCAGCTAGCATGATACTGAATGAGTCAAAGACGAGTAGCTGAATGGAATATATCTGATAGACCACAAAAAAAAGCCAGCCAATATTATTATTATTATACATACACATTCCTTTCAGGTATTCAACGTATCTTTCGCTTTCAAAATTCTCTCAAAATCTTCCGTATTTAATGAAGCAAACCTGGCGGCCATGTTTGTTTACAAATTGTCCCAGTCGCTCGCTAGCGTGGAAGTTTTACATCTCCGATGTGTGATTTCATGTTGTCTTGACAACCATGCAATATCGTAAACCATATTCAACACTCATTCTTCATTGGGTAGAGTGACATAATACATGTAGGATAAGCGATATGCTAACGATATTGCATGCTATCAAACCAAATGAATGAAACCCGCTCGAAGGGAATAGAACACATGTTTTTATTCCACAAAAAAGTGTCCTGTAGGTATAATAATGCTCTATAAACAAGAAATTAATATCGAAGTAACTAGTATTTCAGACACAATATAGCCAAAAGTTCTGTTTATCTTTCGAAGAAGCCACACTCACTTTATAGCACGCTGATTAGCTTGGCTAGCTTGCTAACATTGATTTGTGCATTGCTGTTAAAAGTTGAATTGGCTCCCTTTCTTCCTTTACATCTTCATCTGATGAGCTTTCATATTTAAAGTCGAAAGTTATATCTCAGAAACGGATCAGTTGCCATGTCTGCAGAAGATGTCACTAACTCGACTCTAGTAACCGTTTCGAACTAGGAAGTGGAATTTTATGTCGCGAATACGGACAAGTGAAATGTTCCAGTGCGGTTATGGGAAATATAATCACTTTTGGAACGCTGTTTGTCCAATCAAATTAGTGGACTAAAACTAACTATTGTATCTGCTCAGTTTTATCATTTTAACCTTTCTACTGTTTCGTCATCAGCTGTAGCTAGTTAACACAAGTTAGCATGTCTATTTTGAAACACGCACTCAATAGGGCTGGGTTTCCTGAAAGCCTCTTAAGGCTAAAGGCCTCTGCATGCTCTTGCGACAAGGCTTCCGCAGATAGCTTTTCGCAGACAGTTGTAATTTATCATTGAGCGGGGAGTAATAGGCGTGCGCGATGTTATTCACCGCCACAACGCAAGGGGGTGTGAAGTCGCGAAATCGCTAGGAGTAGTTGGTGGGTGTGGTTAGTGGAGTGTTTATCCTCCGGTTACTTACTGTATAATGACTAGAACTGGAGTCGTATAGATGTACGTACTTCCTCACTTCCTCGATCAACCGCTCTTCGTGCTGCTCCATCTTCGCTCGTGTTTTTAAAAATGGCGGTCGTGAAAACAAACCAAACCGGGAAAGTAGGGAAGCGGAAGTGCGTGTACAGTGGATGTAGAGTGGACCAATCAGAGCCCTCTTGTCTGCGAGGCTTCTGTGGTGGTCACAATTTTTGGGAGGTGCACGCAGAGCGTCTGCGAAGGGGGGGGGCTTCGCAGACGCTATCTGCGACGCCATCTGCGAGGACTGGGTTGTCAGCATAAATTGGCCTTAAGAGCGTCTTTAGCTGCCTCTTAAGGTCCATCGTTAAGCTAACGAGGTTTACCCGAAGAGCATCGTAGCCAAAGTAGTACTTTATTTCGCTTTTAACTTACGATGGACCTGGATCACTCTTTCACAACAAAGAGGGACTCGCTCACAGCCAAATACACAGACTGTGCATGCGCCTCTGAGGGACTCTCACAGTCAACGGGCAGAGACTGGTGTTTAATCTGCTGCTGGTGTTAAAGTATTTTTCTTGTGCATTGTTAGTCCATTGATTTAATGATTAAATAAATATACGCAAAATGTGATGAATATATTTCAATATATTATGGAATTACGTGCATTGATATCGCCACATTTTAATCAAATTTAACTCCATTAGGCAAGAGATTATCTCATTTAGTGTCATAAACGAGACACATTTCTGCACCTCTAACACTGTATATACAGAGAGAAAACAGTTTAAATAATTCTGACTGCATGTTT
Organism: Neoarius graeffei; assembly: GCF_027579695.1. Classification (NCBI taxonomy): domain Eukaryota; kingdom Metazoa; phylum Chordata; class Actinopteri; order Siluriformes; family Ariidae; genus Neoarius; species Neoarius graeffei. Next base: position 59,480,884 of record NC_083589.1, on the reverse strand, counting down.
GGGTGACAGTGAAATGAGCAGACAGAGAAAACATTTAATTATTTAGCTTATTATTTGCTCATTCTTTCATGTGAACATTTGTTAACTTGACTGAAAAAAACCATGCTTGGAATAAAAAATGTTACTGTCCAATCAGTTTCAATTACACTACCGTTCAAAAGTTTGGGGTCACCCAGACAATTTTGTGTTTTCCATGAAAAGTCACACTTTTATTTACCACCATAAGTTGTAAAATGAATAGAAAATATAGTCGAGACATTTTTCTGGCCATTTTGAGCATTTAATCGACCCCACAAATGTGATGCTCCAGAAACTCGATCTGCTCAAAGGAAGGTCAGTTTTATAGCTTCTCTAAAGAGCTCAACTGTTTTCAGCTGTGCTAACATGATTGTACAAGGGTTTTCTAATCATCCATTAGCCTTCTGAGGCAATGAGCAAACACATTGGACCATTAGAACACTGGAGTGAGAGTTGCTGGAAATGGGCCTCTATACACCTATGGAGATATTGCACCAAAAACCAGACATTTGCAGCTAGAATAGTCATTTAGCACATTAGCAATGTATAGAGTGGATTTCTGATTAGTTTAAAGTGATCTTCATTGAAAAGAACAGTGCTTTTCTTTCAAAAATAAGGACATTTCAAAGTGACCCCAAACTTTTGAACGGTAGTGTATTAACTAGGTAGAGACTGTGATGAAAGACAGTTTAGTAATTTGCACTAGCGGTTACAAACTGGGAAGTCTGGTCACTGTACCCTATAGACCCTTTTCACTCACGTGACCTTCGTAAACGCGACCGCCATTTTGGACATGAAGAAATAACGGTTTATGGCACAGACCCTTTCGGTTCTCGCTCATCTAGCTGCTACAATGACTGCTTAGACTGCAACAATAATACCTAACACACATTTAAGTATCCGTCGTAAAGACGTGAAACTCGTCAAGTGACGAGTGTGTTCACTGATAAGCTAACACAATCTTAGGGTGTATTCAGACCAGGATAGTTCGATAGTTCACTTGCTTTGGTCCGAACCAAATGGTTTTTTTATTTTTTCATTTTGGTGCGGTTCGCTCTCACACTGTACATTTTAGTAAGCGGACCAAAATCTGTCGACAAAGCCATGCGCCCTGAGGCCGTTCAGCTATTGGTCAGAGACGACACGCGCACAAAGCGTTAAGTTCAAAAGTAGTCACGGAGGATAGCGCTGATGAGCGCACATCATGTTGTGACAGTTCTGGCTCTTCACGCAAGTCGCTAGTACCGCCACTTTTTGAAAGAATGTCCCTGATTTTAATGTAGGTCTGACGGAGTTTCTTCACTTTTAGCCGACATTGTTCTGGGGAGCGCGTGAACCCCTTCTCCTTCATTTTCTCACTGAATACAGCAAACACGTCGGCATTTTTGTGTGTTCTCTCCAAAAGCTCAGATATGTGGACATCTGCCCATATATCCATAAGGGTACGCGTTTCTTCCTCGGCCCACGTTTGCCCCCTACTCATTTTTTGTACTCTGTAGTCTAGCCTACCACTGGTCTGAATGACTGAACGACTGTTGTAAGGTTCCCTTGACAACCGAAACAGTGTTTGCACTTTGCGGTGGAGTGTCAAGACTCTGTTTCCCATAATGCTCGACAAACGACGGAAGCTCCCGAGGTAGAAAAAAGCAAAACTGTCGGATTAGGTCCGGTCTGCTTTCACACCTCCAAAAGATCCGCACCAGGGTTCCTTTGGTCCGGACCGAGTCCGACCTTGCAGCTCGGTCTCGGTCCGCTTGTTTGGTCCGGACCAGTGTTCGGTGGTTTGTATTCAGACCAACCCAAAAGGTCCGGACCAAGGGAAATTTGGTTCGTTTGGTCGTTTGGTCCGGACCAAACAACGTAGGTGTGAATACGCCCTAAAAGTAGACATACCATCACACTGCACTGGCGCTGTGTACAGTTTACCTTCTATGGTTTGTGCACTCACTATTTGCCATTACTTTCTCCAACCCAGTGTTCGAACTATGCCGATATTTTCGGGGGGTCCCTTTTTTTCCCTTGGGGGGTGTGTGTGTGCTTGCGCTTGCGCTTGTCTCAGAGAGCGGCTCTCCAAACACATGAGAAGCCTATCTTACACACATATCACGCGGACTCCACACCTCCACACATGCATCGCGTCTGAAGTCATAACTCATCAGGGGAAATCGTTTCCGCATTGGCATGTTCAAAAAACAACCTCGTGTCAACAATGATACCACACGCAAGAAAAAAAACACAGTCAGGCTACTCAACACATCTGATCCACAGCAGCACCAAAGCATCACTGGAAATCATGTCAACAACCAATCTTCCATTTCAACACGCGTCAACAAACAAATGGCACCACAAACATGAACGAATCGGTCAGGCTACCGATTCCAAACCCACAGCAGACGAATAATTAAATGCATCTTACCTTAAAGCAGAATCGACCACAAAGGAAGTCTGTTGGCACACTTCCTTTCTACTAGTTTGTGTCCCCAACCTGGCAGCAGCAGTTGTTGTCATATCGGTTTATTTTATCTTTGATGTAAACACAACACTTCGGATATGCAAATGCTTCCCGTTACACACGATTGCTATGTCAATAAACATCATTTTGCCAATATTTTAGAGACCATCCATCTTCTCCGTCGGTCAGCATCTGTCGGGATCCGATAAAATGATAAATCTTGCCTTGTGTGTTGATGGTTACTACATCCAGGTGCACAACAATATAATGGCATGATGGAAGTTTTGCTGAAAGTAAAAACTTTCTTTGATGGCTATATTCCTTTCGATGCTTCGCCGTCATTCCTCGTTGTTGGCTGTGGTAGACTACTGGTAGTTCATGTCCAAAATGGTGGCGGCGTTTGTCGTGACGTCACATGGGAAGGGTCTATAGATCCAGAACGGTAAGAAATAGAGAATGACGCTTAGTGAGGAAAAGTTGCACCATGCTGCCCTGAACAGAATAAAAAAAACTGATTGAAAAAAATCATGAAATTTGACAGAGTTATAAGTGATTGAAAAAAAGCCCATTTTTCATCGATCATTCTGGTTCAGTGATCCAGATGAGCACCAAAATTCATAGCAACGTAATTCAGCCCAGAGGTATTCTTCATGGAAATTTGGTGATGATTGGCTGAAAACAGAGGAAGAAATAGCGTCCTAAAAACATTAGAAGAAGAAGAAGAAAGTAGAAAGATCCTGAGTGAGAGTAACAGTTTGTGCCAGTGCTGCGAGCACAAATTAATTATCACATTATGTATGTCACGCTTAACGATAATACAATATATTAACATATTTTGACACTTTATATTTCATTAGTTTTTGGTTAAAAACAAACGCCATGTGACCTCATCGACTGGATGTAGCGACTACTAGCTAATGCCTTCAGCAACTACAATACGAATGCCGACTAATGCCTATAGAGGATGTGCAGTCACGTGACCCGTCCGTGTTTACTCCGCCATATTGGACAGCTTCAGGATTGTTTACCTTGCGCGAGCGTAATGGATCCAGGGAGTAATCCCCAAGAAAATTCGGAAAATACCTCATCTACATCGCGCGATAACTTGTCTAAGTTTGTTCAGCATCTTGAAGGTGACGTGAGGCAGCGTTACGTGGAAAAGTGTTCCAGGTTGGGGATTGCAGATCCGTACAACGTGCCGCAATCCTTGTTCAGGGAAATTCGGAGCTGCGGTGCCGGCGATTTGCCCGATCTGGCCTACCACGACATTTACAATTTTCTTGTTAATCGTGAATCGTGTTACACTGGCAAAGCCCTCAAAGCTTACAAGAGCCTGGAAGCTTATAAATATTTTGTTGCGGGATGGGTATCCCAACTATACCTCTGGAAGGTTCCGAAGAAGAATGTCTACTTGATAAGCTCACGGGTAAGTGGCATTAAGACGTTTATCATAAAGAGACTATGCAGGACGTTTTACCGTAAGAATGTTCGAAATCTAAACTCAGTTCCAGATAATGACAGGGTTGTAAATATGTATGTTTTTGTCTGAAAAAAAATCACAAATCAGCGCTATCTTTATCTGTGCAGAATTATTATTGAATTAGAAGATTACACCTACCTGATATGAAGTGTTCACTACAAATTCGGCTGGTAGAACTGGGGTACCAGTTTTCTCTTCGCACAGTGGACACCCATTTTGCGCGTCTCTCCTCGTCTGCGGGGAATCTATAAAATGACACGCCCTCCTTTTGGCCCTGTCTATTGGTACAACCAAATGCTGAACAAGATATAACCATTCTCGAAAGATCTACTCCCACACACTTGATAATTAGAACGGGTTCGTCTAAGTTCTACACGCGGCCATGCCGTCCAAGATGGCAGATAAACAAATATCACGTGACCTCGTGACGTCACGTGCACGCTCTCTATATGGAGGGCGCGTGTTGCAAAGACGCTCTTATCAAAGTTACTCTTAAGGCTCCTTCTTACAAGTGAGTTCAGGAAAACGACATACAGAGACAACGTTCATTGCTTAAGAGCATCTTTAAACTCACTCTTCACCCCTAAAGCGCAATGTTATTGGGAAACCCAGCCCAATTCTTGTTCTAAAGATGGTGTTTCTGTTTAATAATAGAAATAGATAGAAGTTATTCACTGTAGGAACAATTATACTGTATGAATTTTGTAAATTTTTTTATCTGTCCCTTGTTAATCAGCGATCAAAAGCTATGTGTTTCAGAGCGCGATTCGGTTCTCAGAGCTCCAATTAGCCGTCGCAGGACAGATAATGAGTTACTGCATACTGACACCTTGTAATGATGGACAGAACATTTCACATTGATAGACAGAATATTTAGGATAATAATAAGTCGTCTTCCCCTTTCTTTCTCTTTCACTCTCACGTTCTTTTTCAAAGACATAATGAACTGCGCTGAGATTCACACTCACTCACGTGTTAATCGCAGTAATGATGTGACACAACTGTTTTGTGAGCAGACGGAGGGAAGTGAAAAGCCGAACAGAGGGAAGACTACAGGACACTGCAGGTTGTTTATACCCAGTTATGACATTGATGGACATTGCTAATCGAATCTCTGCAGACAGAACGACTCTTCCTAAAAGTCGAGGCTTAGATCCCTGCGTCTGATGAGCTCAGATTTTAATAAGCTACGTTAATTAAGTTTTAATTGGAGATAAACATGCCCTCTCTGGAGGAGTTTATAGTGAAACCTGATCTAATGAAAGTTGCAGGCAGATTACCTCTGGACGCTGACAGGTTTCTAATGGATATTGATGCTCCAAATGGCACGCATTAGCATACGACTGCATTGTTAATTATCTATCATCCACATTCGGGATCAGACATTAGCCAGATTTATTTATTTAATTTTATTTTATTGTTATTTTATTATCTTATTTTACCAGAGAACATTTTTAAAGTATGTTTTATGGAGTTATATTTGATGTTTTCCCAAGGTAATTTTTTTAATTAATGCTTTCATTAAAAAAAACAGTAAAAAAAAGTTTGTTTTATAAAAAATACTTTACTAGCTTTTCACTCAAAAATTAGTCATCCAACAGTCATCCGGAATAAAGGCACATTTATTTGTACTTTTTAATATCAGATTATTATTATTATTAGTAGTAGTAGTAGTAAAATATGTTCATGTTTAAACATATTTATAAGCATTAATATGTATTTTCAAGTTTGAAGTTTTCTTCTTCTACCAACTATGTATCATTCTATCATTCTATTGTTGTGCTTCTTGGAAAAAAGAAAGAAAAGAAGCAAAATTATTTGCTGAAAGTTAAGGTTTTTTATAGATATATATTTTAAACTTCAAAGTAGTTTTAAAAAAACCTAATAAACAAACAAATAAATTATTGAAATAAAAAAATTAATAGGTTTAATAAGCTTGTCATTTTTAATGAATAAAATATTGAAAAATATTAGATAAATTTGCCTAAATTGCACATTTTTTTCTAACCCTAACTCTTGATTTGCCAAATTAGGATGTATTTGTATATAAAAAACTAAAAGAAAGTTAAGAACTAATCTTCCTAAAGAAAAAATGAAAAGGGTTTTATATATATATATATATATATATATATATATATATATATATATAAAATTCTATCCATATTCACTGGATATGAGCAGTCGCACGTTCTGATTGGCTACTCTGCTACTAGAATATCAGCTCATATACTGTGAGTAGAGAAAAACAAAATGGCGGAAAACAAAACCCCGAAAAATACAAAAAAGCAACAAAATATGGAATGAAAGTATTTGATGGTAAGAATGCATTTTTTTTATTTTTCAAGAATTATTATTATTATTATTATTATTATTATTATTATTATTATATTTTTCCACAAATTGCTCCTGTCATTTCGCTGGGTTGTTTACATTCTAAGCGGAAATGATTTTGTTGGATGTTTTGTACAAAGTTTTAATTTATCGAATTTGCAAAAAAATAAAAATAAAAATGCTCCATTTCTCAAAATGCAGTGAATGTGGATAGAATAAACCAGTTATTCCACTCAATCTCATCGTACATGGCTTCCAGCACTATCAGCTCGTGTACGACTCGATTTCATGGAATAACTGTTAAATATTCCAATCATGGATCATTCAATTCAAATTTCTTTTCATAAGATTAAAATAAAGTCTCTGAAACCAAGTGTATTTTCATAAAATGATCTATATTTCTCTTTAGAAATACAAGAAAGTATTTCATGTTGTTTCATAGGTGCCGGGCTACAGGCAGGAGCAGGTGAAAAAGGGTCTGGAGCGTTTCAGTCAGCTGATCAACAACAAGGTGTTCCTGCTGACCTTCATCCGTACGCTGGAGTCTCAGCGAGGCTTCTCCATGAGAGACCGCGGCAACGTGGCCTCGCTCATCATGACTGTGCTGCAGAGCAAGCTGGAGTACGCTACTGACGTCCTCAAACACCTGCTGTCTGACCTCATCGACAAGAACCTGGAGAGCAAGAACCACCCCAAACTGCTGCTGCGCAGGTACGACAGAGAAAATATGTGCACGTGTGCATGTCCTTTATATCCTCACCTAACTAACATGAAGTCGTGTATTTTCGTAACTGTGGATGTTTCCTGTGGACTTTCACTGCTTCAATCACAGCGCTAATGAATTCTTAATTCTGATTGGTCAAAAGGTCTCAATTCAGTTTCTATAATTGCACAGCCAAAATCAGTGCATGTGCAAATCACAGGTTTATATTATTAATGTGCTCGTGTTATGTAGATATGTTATCATTTCCATAGCAACCACTTCACAGGGACCTGGATAACGAAGGAGGGAGTCTCCAGTGTCAGCCCTGTGTAACAGTCAGACATAAAGAAGTGACGTCAGGACACGCAACATTACGCAGTGCAGGGTCTCTGTAACATGACAAGCTGCATTGGGGTTTTGTTTTTGTTTTTTTGGGGGGGCAGAGTTTACAGCTGATAGATAGCCTGAACTGACATGTTTCAGAGATGTTTCACAATGTTAAACGTAACTCTAAATGGATAAAAAGCACAACGTCACTCTTTAATAAATGAAAAACGGTTAGCTTTGGGAAATTGCTATTGTATAAGAGAAAGGTAGAGGAGAATAATCAAGTGTGAGCTATAGCGCAAATTTACATCATTCTGTTATTGATTGTTTTCCTGTAATAGCATGACCCCAAGTTTTCCTATTCTTTACTTAAACCTGCTTTTTTTATGCCAGTCTGGCAATTAGCAGCATAAAATACACCACTGCATCAATAATAATAATAATAATAATAATAATAATAATAATAATAATAATAATATATTATAAATATTATTTAAGTTTAAAATTATTAAACTTATTCCATTGACATATAATTTAGTTTCCTTCAAAAATAAAAAATAAAGAAATTATTGATTATTTTCCTGTAACAGCATGACCCTAAGTGTTTTATTCCTTACTTATACCTACCTTTTTTTTTTTAAATTATGCCAGTCTGGTGCTTTGCAGCATAAAATACTTCACTGCATCAATAATAATAATAATAATTATTATTTTTTTATATATATTTACAAATATTAATTAAGTTTAAAATTATTAAACTTATTCTACTGACATAGTTTCCTTCAAAAATAAAAATAAAAATAATTATTTTCCTATAATAGCACAACCCCAAGTTTTTTTATTCTTTCCTTATACCTGATTTTTGTTTTTTTGTTTGTTTGTTTTTTAATTATGCCTGATGCTTTGCAGCATAAAATACTCCACTGCATCAATAATAATAATAATAATAATAATAGTAGAGGCGGCACGGTGGTGTAGTGGTTAGCGCTGTCGCCTCACAGCAAGAAGGTCCGGGTTCGAGCCCCGTGGCCAGCGAGGGCCTTTCTGTGCGGAGTTTGCATGTTCTCCCCGTGTCCGCGTGGGTTTCCTCCGGGTGCTCCGGTTTCCCCCACAGTCCAAAGACATGCAGGTTAGGTTAACTGGTGACTCTAAATTGAGCGTAGGTGTGAATGTGAGTGTGAATGGTTGTGTGTGTCTATGTGTCAGCCCTGTGATGACCTGGCAACTTGTCCAGGGTGTACCCCGCCTTTCGCCCGTAGTCAGCTGGGATAGGCTCCAGCTTGCCTGCGACCCTGTAGAACAGGATAAAGCGGCTACAGATAATGAGATGAGATATTGGCTCATTTGAAATTTCATGACAGCAGCACATCTCAAAAAAGTTGGGACAGGGGCAATAAGAGGCTGGAAAAGTTAAAGGTACAAAAAAGGAACAGCTGGAGGACCAAATTGCAACTCATTAGGTCAATTGGCAATAGGTCATTAACATGACTGGGTATAAAAAGAGCATCTTGGAGTGGCAGCGGCTCTGAGAAGTAAAGATGGGAAGAGGATCACCAATCCCCCTAATTCTGCGCCGACAAATAGTGGAGCAATATCAGAAAGGAGTTCAACAGTGTAAAATTGCAAAGAGTTTGAACATATCATCATCTACAGTGCATAATATCATCAAAAGATTCAGAGAATCTGGAAGAATCTCTGTGCGTAAGGGTCAAGGCCGGAAAACCATACTGGGTGCCCGTGATCTTCGGGCCCTTAGACGGCACTGCATCACATACAGGCATGCTTCTGTATTGGAAATCACAAAATGGGCTCAGGAATATTTCCAGAGAACATTATCTGTGAACACAATTCACCGTGCCATCCGCCGTTGCCAGCTAAGGCTACATCCACACGACAACGGCAACGAGATTATTTTTTTTTAAATATCGCGTCCACATGGGCAACGGATCAGTAAAATTTCACATCCATATGGCAACGCAACGCTTGCTGAAAACAATGCAATACACATGCCACACCTCTAGGTGCGCTGTAAGACGGTCCCATCGGAGACACCAGAACAATAGAAGTAGACGCATGCGCATAACTGCACATGCACACAGTGACTATCCCTGTCACTGTCACACGCACACACTTTCTCACTCCCTATCCTATGGATATATCCTTTAAATCACGTGGTCGTTTTTTGAATGGAGACGCGGAAAGAGGAATGAACGGCCCTTTTTGAGGAATGTATTGTCGGACTTAAACCAACATCTGAAGAGGTGAGATCGCTCCTATTTTTTCCCTATTTTTGCTGGCGGGATTGACTCTGCCCTAAGGGCTATTCTCTCTCTCTCTCTCTCTCTCTCTCTCTCTCACTTTGCACCATTACACAATAAATATTCACAGTGAAAATATTTTGTAAGCGCTTTTCATGAACCAAGTTATAAGATTTGTTGACAACTCGCATCGAGTTCATTACACTTCTACCCGGCGTGAAGCACATGTGGTTGTGACGTCATCGTAAACAAATCCGTTCTACTCATCCAGATGACTTCGCAACGGCGCCGTTGCCAGATTTTTCCACTCTGGAACCCGTTCTCAAAAGATTTCGTTTTGGGGCACCCAAAACGCCAGTGCCGTGTGGACGCCAGGCCGAAATGATAAACAATTTTATCAGATTCACCTGAATCCGTTGCCGTGTGGACAGGGCCAGCTAAAACTCTATAGTTCAAAGAAGAAGCCGTATCTAAACATGATCCAGAAGCGCAGACGTCTTCTCTGGGCCAAGGCTCATTTAAAATGGACTGTGGCAAAGTGGAAAACTGTTCTGTGGTCAGACGAATCAAAATTTGAAGTTCTTTATGGAAATCAGGGACGCCGTGTCATTCGGACTAAAGAGGAGAAGGACGACCCAAGTTGTTATCAGCGCTCAGTTCAGAAGCCTGCATCTCTGATGGTATGGGGTTGCATTAGTGCATGTGGCATGGGCAGCTTACACATCTGGAAAGACACCATCAATGCTGAAAGGTATATCCAGGTTCTAGAGCAACATATGCTCCCATCCAGACGACGTCTCTTTCAGGGAAGACCTTGCATTTTCCAACATGACAATGCCAAACCACATACTGCATCAATTACAGCATCATGGCTGCGTAGAAGAAGGGTCCGGGTACTGAACTGGCCAGCCTGCAGTCCAGATCTTTCACCCATAGAAAACATTTGGCGCATCATAAAACGGAAGATACGACAAAAAAGACCTAAGACAGTCGAGCAACTAGAATCCTACATTAGACAAGAATGGGTTAACATTCCTATCCCTAAACTTGAGCAACTTGTCTCCTCAGTCCCCAGACGTTTACAGACTGTTGTAAAGAGAAAAGGGGATGTCTCACAGTGGGAAACATGGCCTTGTCCCAACTTTTTTGAGATGTGTTGTTGTCATGAAATTTAAAATCACCTAATTTTTCTCTTTAAATGATACATTTTCTCAGTTTAAACATTTGATATGTCATCTATGTTCTATTCTGAATAAAATATGGAATTTTGAAACTTCTACATCATAGCATTCCGTTTTTATTCACAATTTGCACTTTGTCCCAACTTTTTTGGAATCAGGGTTGTATAATAATCTCATAATAAGAAATTACATTAATGTATCTAAATTACTTTTAAAGCTAACATTTGTTTTACCAAACTGTAGGATGTGAACAGATTTAGCAGTTTAAAGTTTATATTTCTACAAGGGTTGCCAGATTGTGTGTCTCAAATTTAGACATTGAAAACAAATCACCTTGCGCTGATCAATTTACTGCCTTCTGGCTGGAATTTAGGGTTTTAAACTTAACCAATCTGGCAACCTGGATTGATTACCTCCTAATTCATCCACACCGACATGGCAGGAAAATCTCCCGTATGGATCCAAGTGTAATTCCTATAACAGTGTTATTTTAAGGGAGGTGGCAGATTTACAAGGACGACATTATTTTTTATTTTTATTACCTAAAAGATGCCAATCCTCCTCCTCCATCCTCCTGGAAATCCAGCGTGGGTGTGATAGTGGCAACCCAATGTTGGGACACAATGATCAATCTAAAACCAGGCAAATGAACAGCTGATTTATCTGGAAATGAAGCAAAAAAAAAAAACACTTCACAGTTTAGCATCACTTTAAGACTTGGTGTATTTATTCTGCCTCATTCAGTGAGCAGATCACAGAGCTGTTTTATGGTGAATTTATATTTGCATGATGTTACGTAATATTCAAGCTGACTTTGGGTTGAATGTGCCGTCGAAATTGACCGATTTTATCTATTTAATGCATATTCATATATTTTGATTTGAATAGTTCCGTTTCTTTCAAGCTTACATGAAAAAAGTTTTCTAACGTCTAAAAGCATACAGGCCTGTGTATATTTTTTTTTAAAGGCCTAATTTGTCTTGAAGCCCTTCAGCGCAGTAGAGTAAACTGTCTGTACCAGAGATTTATTATAAACAGTATAAACACAGTCGCCTCCGTTAATTTCAACAGAAATCGCTCATTAGGACAAACTTTCCGGCTCAAAGCCGTGCTGTTAAATTGCCATGAAAGCCATCAATCATGATGCACGCCTGAAGATCCAGCGGCAGATGAGCGCATTCACTGAGCTATAGACGCAGTTCATCCGGGATAGTACAGGAAATTATAAACATATCCACATTCACTTCTGCCATGTTCCAGTGCTGATGGTTTTTTGCTTTTTTTTCCGGCCCCGTGGTATTTACAGCAGCATCATTGGACACATTTATATTATGGGAAATCATGATACGAGTCTGAGTGACTCCAGATGCTCCATAAAAAACATAAAGAGGGGTGATGATGCCAGGAGAAAAGAGAGAAGGACAGAAAACATGAAAAACATAAAACACATTAACGCACATCAGCAAAGACATTTAGTAATTATTATTATTAATAATAATAATAATAATAATAATAATGGGCGGCACGGTGGTGTAGTGGTTAGCGCTGTCGCCTCACAGCAAGAAGGTCCTGGGTTCGAGCCCCGGGGCCGGCGAGGGCCTTTCTGTGTGGAGTTTGCATGTTCTCCCCGTGTCCGCGTGGGTTTCCTCCGGGTGCTCCAGTTTCCCCCACAGTCCAAAGACATGCAGGTTAGGTTAACTGGTGACTCTAAATTGAGCGTAGGTGTGAATGTGAGTGTGAATGGTTGTCTGTGTCTATGTGTCAGCCCTGTGATGACCTGGCGACTTGTCCAGGGTGTACCCCGCCTTTCGCCCGTAGTCAGCTGGGATAGGCTCCAGCTTGCCTGCGACCCTGTAGAAGGATAAAGCGGCTAGAGATAATGAGATGAGATAATAATAATAATAATAATAATAATAGAGGGGCGGCACGGTGGTGTAGTGGTTAGCACTGTCGCCTCACAGCAAGAAGGTCCTGGGTTCGAGCCCCAGGGCCGGCGAGGGCCTTTCTGTGCGGAGTTTGCATGTTCTCCCCGTGTCCGCGTGGGTTTCCTCCGGGTGCTCCGGTTTCCCCCACAGTCCAAAGACATGCAGGTTAGGTTAACTGGTGACTCTAAATTGAGCGTAGGTGTGAATGTGAGTGTGAATGGTTGTCTGTGTCTATGTGTCAGCCCTGTGATGACCTGGCGACTTGTCCAGGGTGAACCCCGCCTTTCGCCCGTAGTCAGCTGGGATAGGCTCCAGCTTGCCTGCGACCCTGTAGGACAGGATAAAGCGGCTAGAGATAATGGATGGATGATTGAAGACCATAAAACATAGACTGTAAGACCAGGAAAATTATGACAGCCAACCGAGCCCTCTACCCACAGAGTGATGTGGACTGACTCTATTTGCCTAGAAAAGAAATTGGAAGAGGACTTCTGCAGGCGAGACAGACAGTTGAAGAGGAGAAGCTAGCTCTCAGTGAATACTTAAGTAACAGCTCGGAAAATGCCATGAAAGATGTAACCAAAGTGTTACCACTGAGAACAGAGGGCACAAAGGGTGACTACTGGAAGAAGACGACCAGAAGATTTTGCATGGGCAGGATCTGAGAGATACCAAAGGTAAAGTGGATGAGGCAAGGACCTGGAGCTGGCTGAAGGATGAAGTTTTGCAGAAAGAAACTGAAGGCTTGATACTTGCCGCTCAGGACCAAGCTCTCAGAACAAAGGCTTCGATTGATCACACAAGTGACAACAGCAAGTGCTGATTGTGCAAGGAGAAAGAGGAAATGGTGGACCACCTTATTAGCTCATGTAACAAGATTGTACAGACAGACTACTTGGAAAGGCATAATAAAGTAGCATCAGTGTTACACTGGAATCTGTGCATGAAGTATAACATCCCGGTAGCAGAGAAATGGTAGGAGCACAAAGTCGAAAAGGTCCTTCAAACTGATGACGTCAAAATTCTCTGGGACATCAAGATCCAAACTGACAAGCACTTGACATCCAACACGTCTGACGTCACTGTTATTGAAAAAAGCAGGTGTGGTTTGTGGACATGGTGATACCAGGAGATAGTAGAATTGAACTGAAAGAAATAGAGAAGATCATTAAATACTGAGATCTGAGATGGAGATTGAGAGACTCTGGGAAAAGAAAGCCACAGTAGTACCAGTTGTGGTCGGCGCACTGGGAGCAATACCCAAAGACCTTGAAAAACATCTGAGGACACTGGAGCTCAACCAGATCACACCACAACAACTTCAGAAAGCAGCACTACTAGGAACTGCACACATCTTGTGCAAGTACCTCCAAAATTCATAGGTCCTTGGATAGGACTCGAACTTGGGGGTCCAAAACTTCCAGTCCAAGACACCTGGTAGACTGAGTTTAGCGGATAATAATAATAATAATAATAATAATAATAATAATAATAATAATATAACTTCCTTCATAAACATCTCAAATGCAGTCAAAGGTTTGAATTTAAAACAGAAATAAAAAATAAAATAGAAAATAAGAATTGAGAAGAAGGAAGACAGGAAGGAGAGATAAGCATCTCATATTGTGAGTTGCTCATATTAGTTATTGACTAAATAAATACATTTTAAAAAATTAGATAGATAGATAGATAGATAGATAGATAGATAGATAGATAGATAGATAGATAGATAGATGCATTATTATTATTATTATTATTATTATTAACAGCAAAGAATGTTTTCTATTGAAATAAAAATGAAGAAATAAAAGTAAATAAGAAAAAAAAACATACCGTAATAGCAGTGACAATTTTAAAAAGTGGGGGGAAAAAGCGCTTTTAATGATTTGCATAAAATAAACATCACACCAAAAAAAAAAACAGAAAACAATGCAGGTTTTCCACTTGAACAATAAGAGAAACTACATTTAAAAAAAAATAAATAAATTGTGCTTTTGGTTTAATAATGTGGGTTGCTAAAATATTGGCACCCATTCAGAATCTTGAAAATAAATCCAGATTCTAATTGTTCCAGCCATCCATCCATTATCTCTAGCCGCTTTATCCTGTGCAGGGTCGCAGGCAAGCTGGAGCCTATCCCAGCTGACTACGGGCGAAAGGCGGGGTTCACCCTGGACAAGTCGCCAGGTCATCACAGGGCTGACACATAGACACAGACAACCATTCACACTCACATTCACACCTACGGTCAATTTAGGTGAGCTAAAAATTTTAATTTCTCACATTTCTTCGTATCAAAAGGCACATATACATTACTTTATCAACACATATACCAACTTTCAAGACCAAACCGCTCATAGTTTTCAAGTTCTGCTCTGGAAACAAAACCTACCCCGAAGACTAACCTGAGAGACTAAGTCTGAAATTGTGTCCATGGAAACATGAAAAGTTAAAATTTCTCAAATTTCTTAGTATGAAAAGGCACATCTACATCACCTCCTTAATATGTATACCAAGTTTCAAAACCATATCGTGAATAGTTTGGGATATATGCTCTGGAAACCAACATTGCTCTTAGAAACTAAGTCAAAATCTATTTTTTATGTAAAAATTTGAAAAATGCTTGTTTTCAAAAATCCAAAATAGAAAAAGGCACCAGTTCACATGTTGCTTGATATGTATACAAAGTTTCATGAAGATATCTTCAGTAGTTTTAAAGATATGGCCCCGGAACGAAAACGTGACTGGATGGACGGACGGACAGACGGACGGAACCTGTTTCTATATCCCCCGCCAAAATATATGTAGAAAATAAATAATTGTTGACCTGCACAAGGACAAATAATGAAGAAAATAGATAAGCAGCTGAAAATAGTATTAGGAACGAGAGAGAGAGAGAGAGAGAGAGAGAATTATCAGGACAAGGATGTATAGTTTTTCAAGTGGGGTGCCATTACTTTTTGAGCTGACTCTGCACATGCCCTAAACTAACACACACACACACATTTGCATTAAGCTAATATGAAGTCCACACTCGTCATCAACACAGTTTTAGACAGTGAAACATCTCTAGGAATTAATTGTGATTAATTATGGCTAATTATAATAAATTAGCTCTGGATCCAAATAATGGAAGCAGAGAAAAAAAACCCGATGGGGATAGAGGGAATTCTGGGAATGTCGACTCTCCATGCCATCAGCACTAATTTGACGGAGAAGAAGGCAATATTTGAAAGAAAGGACTGACGTGTGTTGCGATTTAAAACCACAGCGATGCTGAATTCTCCATACTGAATAATCGATACTGAAAGGTGTCGATTATGATAGAAACAGTCGTTACTATAGTAACGGCTCGTTCACAGGCTCTAATCTCAACCTCTAATCTCATAAACAGATCCAAAGCGTGTTGTTACTGAAAGAGGAAAATGTGTAATCATTGATATCGTGACGTTTTTTGTAAAGAGATGTTTATTTAATATTTACAGGCGTCTCCAGAGTCAGTGCTTTGTCACGGTCACTAACTCACTGATTCATTTCCTACAGCTGCACACCCCGGAGTGTTTTATTCCATACAGGAAGTGTAAACCTTTGCACTCCGTTTAGTCTCAAGATGAGGAATTTTATAATCTGTAAAAAAAAAACAACAACAAAAAAACAGTGAATTATTGATGCAGTAAAAGTTTCCAGTTTCATACAGACACGCAGGAGAAGGGAATGATGTCATGTTTTATTCCTTTCACTGCAGGATTGAAAAGACAGGAAATAAAAACACTTCAGTCTTGAAATATAAAAGAGAGATTTTTCAGACTAAATGTTCGTTCGGATTGAAACACAGTCAGAAGGTGTCTGTGTCCACTGCAGCCTTCGCCACCGAACGCTCTTTCCATCCAGTCATGTAAGGAATCCAAGGTGGTGTTTGTTTTGCGTCCCTGAAATGAAAGCGCTCGCACTGATTTCTGGCTCTAATGGAAAGTTCAGAGCAGCGATTATTACAGATACATTAACTAAAGACGCTTTCAGACTGCGCGAGCTCAAGTTTCTTCCACAGCGTGTGGCCTCGGGAACCTCAGGAACCTCGGGAACCTCGGGAACCTCGGGCCCTGCGTGGGAGACTTTATGCAAAATCAGGATGTTCAGTGTGAAGGGAGAGAAATTACTGCAGGAGAATCACGGAAAATAATCACCGGTTTATCTCTCTCTCTCTCTCTCTCTCTCTCTCTCTCTCTCAATCTCTCTCTCTCAATCTGTCTCTCTCTTTTTCTCTCTGTCTCTTTCAATCTCTCTCTCTCTCTCTCTCTGTCTCTTTCAATCTGTATCTCTCTCTCTGTATCACTCTCTTTTTGTCTTTTTCTGTCTCTCTCTTTTGGTCTTGCTCTCATTCTCTGTCTGTCACTCTGTCTCTCTCTCTTTGTCTTTTTCTGTCTCTCTTTTTTGGTCTTGCTCTCAGTCCCTCTTTCACTCTCTCTCTTGCTCCCTTTCTCTCTTTCTCTGCCTCTCACTCTGTTTCTCTCTTTCTCTGTCTCTCTCACTCTGTCTTCCTTTTTCTGTCTCTCTCTGTTTTTCTGTCTTGCTCTTCCTCTCTCTCTCTCTCTGTCTCTCTTTCTGTCTCTCATTCTGTCCCTCTTTTTTCTCTATCTCTCTGTCTCTCTCTTTCTTTCTGTCCCTCTTTTTCTGCCTCGCTCTCACTCTCTCTTTCTCTGTCTTTTTTCTGTCTCACTCTGTCTTTCTTTCTGTTTTTCCCTTTCTCTATCCATTCCCCACTCAACCAGTCTCACTTTCTCTCTTTCTATCTTTCTCATTCTGTCTCTCTTTCTTTCTCTTTTTTCTCTCCCTCTGTCTCTCTCACTCCACCTCTGTCTTTCTCTTTTGGTTTCTTCTTTGCCCCTCTCTATCCATCTCTCTCTCTCACTCACATTCTCTTTTTTCTCTCCCTCAGTCTCTCTCGATCCATCTATCTCTCTATCTAGTTCCCTTTCTCCCTCCTCATCTCTATCAGTCTTTCTCATTTTGTGTCTCTCTTTCTCTTGGTTTCTTTTTCTCTCTCTATCACTCTTTTTCTCTTCTTCTCACTTTTCTTTCTCACTTAATCTATTTCTCAGTCTCTCTATCTTCCTCTGTCACTTTCTCTCTCTCTCTCTCTCTCTCTCTCTTCCCCATCACCATTCCAAATTTTCCTTGATTACAAAATGGGTGTTTAAAATCCAGTGAAGCAGGACCGCTTTGGCAGAGCAGCTCTTCTCCTCTTCCTGCCTTCCAAGAAAGCACACATGATGGCTGCTCCCCATCTGTCCGGCCCTAAACCTGAGTTCAGACACACGCACGCAGGCGAAAGCGAACTAACAAGCGGCTTCTCCAGCCATCTGTCGCATCGCTGCGCCATCCAGCATCGTCCTCCTCACTCCTCTCATCACACACGTTCAAAAATAGCCTCTTGTCTCTCATGGCCTCGTTTCTCAGGCAATATAAACTCCACCATGAAAAATTCACAGCTCTGCTGTTCGGTCAGGAGTGTGTGTGTGTGTGTGTGTGTGTGTGTGTGTGTGTGTGTGTGTGTGTGAGTGATCATTCTCTGTTTCATTAAACACTGATGTTGAAGGCATCCACATGCTGGAGGTCCTCCACTGGCGTACGTCTGCACATCAGAAACGTTTCTCCAGAGTCGGAAATGAATTTTTTTTAGGAAATAATAATATACAGATATATAGATATGATACAGATATGTCACTAGATAGTAATGAACTATGGACACATTCAGAACATGCATGTTATAATGCATTTATAAGGTATTTATAAACAATATTGGTGTCATTATTTATAAAGATATACACGCATTAACCTACACAATGCACTTTTAAGGTATTATATAGAGGATGTTACAGAGTGGCGTGAAGGTATGACGGTTATCTTCGAGTGGTGAATGTATGTATTTAAAATACATTCAAAATATTTTCACCACGAGAAGATAAGCTTCATATCTTTGCACCACCATGTAATGTTCTTTATATGATATGGACACATCCACAACAAAATACGCAAGTTGATCAAAAGAATTTTAATTTTGAACCGGTTCACCATTTTGACAACACAGCAGGAAAACACTGGGAGTGACATCATCAGAGTGGAATATCGGGAATTATTATCCATACAGGACACTTTTTCCATGGAATAAAAACATGTGTTCTATTCCCTTCTAGCAGGGTTCATTCATTTGGTTTGATAGCATGAAATATTGTTAGCATATCGCTTATCCTATGTGTATTGCGTCACGCTACCCAATGGAGAACGAGCGTTGAATATGGTTTACGATATTGCATGGTTGTCAAGACAACATGGCATCACACATCTGAGCTGTTGCGAATATTCAATGAGAAAACTTTTCTGCTGTGCATGCGCAAAACCATTTATTTGTTCGCCGGGAAAGAGACAGACGAGGCTAATCCAGTCCTACTGCTAGGATTAGCAATGCTGTAATTAATCGCTAAATAAATAAACTGAAAACTGAAACTAAAGACGTGCTGAACACCCGAAAGGCTACTAAAACTTCATTAGATATTCTTCACGCATATTTACAAGAGAAAAACATACCAACGGACATCGAAAAACTGGAAAAGAGACACAGAGACGTAAAACTTCTGCACTAGCAAGTGACTGACGGTTTGCAAACAAATATGGCCGCCAAGTTTGTTTTGTTAAATACAGAAGATTTTGAGAGAATTTTGGCTGCCAGGTCGCTCCGTTGTATGTAGCTGTCGATGTTGATTTTAAAAGTAACTCAGTAAATTACACAGGGACATGAATACTTTAAGTCTGAGTGAAAATATACTGTAGTGAGCGTGCAGTGTGGAAGAAGAGTCTGGAGACAGAAATCTTAGTTTCTCAGTCATTAGCCTGCGATACCAATAAACGCTACACCGACTGGAAGGTGACTTCACTGCCGTGCTGACAGCGACGACTCACAGGTAAGCTAGTGCTGGCCTTTGAGAATGCTGACATGAAGAGAGTGTGTGTATATATAATCTCATCTCATCTCATTATCTGTAGCCGCTTTATCCTTCTACAGGGTCGCAGGCAAGCTGGAGCCTATCCCAGCTGACTACGGGCGAAAGGCGGGGTTCACCCTGGACAAGTCGCCAGGTCATCACAGGGCTGACACATAGACACAGACAACCATTCACACTCACATTCACACCTACGGTCAATTTAGAGTTACCAGTTAACCTAACCTGCATGTCTTTGGACTGTGGGGGAAACCGGAGCACCCGGAGGAAACCCACGTGGACACGGGGAGAACATGCAAACTCCGCACACAAAGGCCCTCACCGGCCACGGGGCTCGAACCCAGACCTTCTTGCTGTGAGCCGACAGCGCTAACCACTACACCACCGTGCCGCCTGTATATATAATAATAATAATAATAATAATGTCTGGCTTTTTTTCATGGTCTATCAGATATATTCCATTCAGCTACTCGTCTTCGACTCGTTCAGTATCATGCTAGCTGAATGGAATATATCTGATAGACCACTCAACGCCACCCAGTATTATTTAAATATGTCACTCAGATCCGTGATGTATTTCGTATGAAAAATGCAAGTTTTTCAACACGAGAAGATAAACTTCATATCTTCAAGCCAACGTGTGATTTTCTTTTTTATTATATCGACACATTCACAAACAAAAGGCCGCAAATTTATCAAAACAACTCAATCATCGATTTCCTCACGAGTGACATATAGAGGTTTATGTCACAGTTTTGGTTTTCCATGTCCCAGATGGAGCGCGTACGAAATATACGAGTGGCGTATTTCCCAGTAAAACACTCGTGTCCATATAATATATACTTATATTGCATTATACAGCATGATATACAGTGCTTGAAAGTTTGTGAACCCTTTAGAATTTTCTGTATTTCTGTATAAATATGACCTACTGGAAAACATCATCAGATTTTCACACAAGTCCTAAAAGTAGATTAAAAAGAGAACCCAGTTAAACAAATGAGACAAAAATATTATACTTGGTCATTTATTTATTGAGGAAAATGATCCAATATTACATATCTGTGAGTGGCAAAAGTATGAGGCCGGTATTATTAAAGTCGTGTCACAGGTTCAGATGACACTGCAGGAGCTCATATTAAAACCACACTGATGATGATGGTGGCAGCGTCTCTGGTTCTCCAACTTGAAGAGAATCAGCTCCTAATGACTAATTCATTCTCGAATACATGCTTGACATAAAGATGTTGTTTTGAGGTTTCAAGCAAAGTTCAATTTGAGATCAAGATGCTGTTTCTGTTACAATCATCAGCTGTAAAAATAATGGACGGAGCCTCTGTGACGTCACTCATAGGATTTCTGAAGAGCAGGTTTGAAGCTCAAATAAGGAGGTTGCAGGCATCGCCGTCTTGGCAGTGCCTGACTCTGTCTGACTCCACCTAGTCCATAAATGGAGAAAGGGGTGGGGATAGTGAAGCCTGGCTGCTGGAATAGTATGGCTGGAACACGCCTACTAACTTTGAAGTTAACAAGCTAGCTATGCAAGCTACAGTTGTGTTCACAATTATTCAACCCCCACTGAAATTAAGTGTTTTGGCCAGTTTGACATTGATTTTGATCATTTCAGTCATCTTATTTACAATTAAATCAAAGAGGCACTTGTAAATTAGACAAATATAACATAACATTTATAATAAAATGGCCACAAATGTCTTTTCTGTGCTCACATCATTATCAGTTTTATTCAACCCCCAAGTGACATTCATTCTTAGTACTTAGTACAACATCCTTTTCCAGTTATAACATCTTTCAAGCGTGAAGCATAGCTTGACACAAGTGTCTTGCAGCGACCAACGGGTATCTTAGCCCATTCTTCATGGGCAAAAGCCTCCAGTTCAGTCACATTCTTAGGCTTGCGCGCTGCAACTGCCTTCTTTAGGTCCCACCAGAGGTTCTCAATCGGATTTAAGTCTGGTGACTGCGATGGCCACTCCAGAATGTTCCAGCCCTTCGTCTTCAACCATGCTCTAGTGGACTTGTATGTGTGCTTAGGGTCATTGTCCTGTTGAAAGGTCCAACGTCTCCCAAGCCGCAGGTTTTTGACAGACTCCATCACATTTTCTTCCAAGATTTCCTGGTACTGAAGAGAATTCATGGTACCCTGCACACGATGAAGCTTCCCTGTACCATTAGAAGCAAAACAACCCCAAAGCATAATTGACCCCCCACCATGCTTCACAGTAGGCAAGGTGTTCTTTTCTTCATAGGCCTGGTCCAAACATAGTGCTGGTCCATGGGCCCAAACAGTTCTAATTTAGTTTCATCAGTCCACAGAACACTTTCCCAAAACTTTTGTGGCTTGTCCACATGACTTTTGGCATACTGCAGTCGACTTTTCTTATTCTTTGGAGTCAGCGAGGGGGTGCGCCTGGGAGTTCTGGCATAGAGGCCGTCATTACGCAGTGTGCGCCTTATTGTCTGTGCTGAAACCTCAATGCCCACATCTGACAGATCTTTTTTCAGTTCCTCACCAGTCACACGGGGATTTTTATCCACCTGGCGCTTCAGGTAGCGCACAGCAGTCGCCGTCAGGATCTTCTTTCTGCCACGACCAGGTAGCGTTTCCACTGTGCCCTTTGCCTTGAATTTACAGATGATGCTTCCGATAGTATCTCTTGGAATGTTTAACATTTTGGAAATCTTCTTATATCCATTGCCATTCTTGTGAAGAGAAATAACCTCTTCTCTTGTCTTCTGGGACCGTTCTCTTGCCTTCACCATGTTTGTCAACACACCAGTAAATGTCTAGAAGGAGCTGAGTATCACAGTCCTTTTAAATCTGCCTAATTGGTGCTTATTATGCTTGATTGATGCTCGTTGACATCCACAGGTGTTTTCAATACCTGATTGAAAACACTTGAATGAACCTCTGTTCTTAAGAGTGGTAGTCTTAAAGGGGTTGAATAATTGTGTCAATGAAGAAATCACAAAAAGGCCATTTAATACTTTATTACAAAAGCAGTTGATGTCATTTTAGTTGCATTTGGTTCTTTAACAAGTCCTTGTAAGATGTCATTATGAACACAATTACAAATATACACTGAATTCCCTAAAACCCTTTACAGCATTGGGGGTTGAATAATTTTGAACACAACTGTAGCCAACAAGCTACTGGCTAAACTAAAGGAAGCCACTCCATAAGATACGGACCATAACCTCAATGGCTGGTTTATTAAAAAAAAAAAATCACCAGCTCCATAAATTTACATAAATCCATCACCTGCACTGAATTTGGCTTGAGTTCTGAGGTAATGCCAGCTAGCGGCTAACAAGATGTTACATCTGTCCTGAAGCTATCACTCAAATCAGCCCCGCCCCAAGTATGCATAAATGTATGGCTCAGTATAATTTAAACTGTTGAATTATATCAAAATTCACCCCCCCCCAAATACAGTTGCCATGAAGGGGAATTGTGGTGGAAAAATAAAAACTCTCACTCATTTGGATCCAAGCAGAGAAAAAGAATCTTTATTGCTGGTTTCTCAATGCAAAGAGAGAAGCAGAGCAGAGATTGGTTCGGGGCGTGCACGCCTCCCCTTCCACACGATGGCTTTTTATATCCTTGTGGAACATTCTGTTAAAAACCATAACCCAATCGAAAGCAAGGATGTAAACTCTTACCATGGAAGGAATTGTCCTTTGTCAGCAAATATGTTCTCTTTAGGCATTTTCCCTCATATTTTGTAGACCCAGAGGACCGACCGCCATTGTTGCTAATCTCTTCCTACACGCAATAACGGTTTTACACACACACACACAGCACCGGGTTCATGAATGGGTCATGAACCCCTAACACACACACAGGGTTATACTAAAAATTCCATTACAGGAAACTAGCTATAGAGACCGAAACCATGTTTTGTACCAGACTGAAAATATGTTTGTTGTTGCTGTAAAGTTGTAGCCTGGGCCCGCCCATCCTAAGTGTGACGCAACACGAGGGCCTGTTGCGAGCTTAGTCTGGCAAGGCAAGCTATCTCCAGCTCTTCCAAGCTCCCGAAAAATCGGGAACCAATCAACTTTGAGCATCTCCAACGGCCCTGGGCAGAGGCGTGTTCAAGGCAGTGACGTAGTAGAACTGCGACCGGAAGCCATAGATTGTTTACAGAATCTATGCCGGAAGCGCTTCATTCACTAGAAACATTACGAACATGGAGCAGCGGCAAGCCTTTGACACAGCGGTAGATGCTGTATTGAAAGCATTCAACGAGAAGTTCTCATTGAAAATGGAGCAAAGAGCAGCCCTGGAGGTATTTATTGAAAGGAAGGATGTTTTCGCCTTGCTCCCGACCGGCTTCGGTAAGAGTTTAATCTACCAGTTAGCCCCATCGCGTCACATACGTCAGAGGAAAGAGTGATGTGATTGGTTTAAGCTTCGTCACAGCCTTTTCTGGCTTCGACCAGTAGCAAACTGAGGCATTTCATGGAGGCGGGTCAACCACGCACTTTGGAAATGGTTGGGCTTAATATCTTTGCCAGACCAAATGCTCGCAGAGCTTTGAAGTCGTGTTAGCCAGACTAGTAAAGTTGGACATTTTAACATGAGGGTCAATTAGGAATTGACTCGCTTTTGGAGCCTGCCTCAAATGGCCATTTGAGGAACTGCAGATTTTAGCACTTCCGCATTGGCTTCACTTTTCAGGAGCAGAGGTTTTCAATACTGTAGCTAATCACAGCCGTCCCGATATCCACTATAACCCCACGTTTGCTTTTATACAACAGTTCTAAAGTTATAAAGAAGAAATTACTTCACTCTTCATAGGCCTTCCTGCAAAATCTTTACAAAAGCTACAGTATATTCAGAACCCTGCAGCTCGACTTCTAACTCGTATTAAACGCTCTGCTCACATCACCCCGTCTTCTCTCTCTCTCTCTCTCTCAGCTATACCAGCTCCCGGTTCTGTCCCAGATCAAATTTAAAATCTTGCTTCTCACTTTCAAAGCCCTGTATAATCTCGCTCCTATCTACCTGAGGGAACTACTGACCCCCCACACCCTCTCACTCACTTAGGGCTTCTAGCAACAACCTACTTGCTCTCCCACGCACCAGACTTTCCACCATGGGGAGGGGGAAAGGTCCTTCAGTGCCATTGCCCCAAACTCTGGAATTCTCTTCCTCGATCTCTCCGTGGCTGCTCTTCTTTCTCTACTTTCAAATCTCAATGAAAGACTTTTCCCTTCCATGAGCATTTCTCTTCCTGTCTTACTGCTTAAGCTTTTTTTTCACCCTTGTGCATATTTGCCAACCCCCAGAGAATGAAAAGCGGTAGATCAGATTGCATGATACAGTCACACCCTTCTAGGGGGTCCTGGGGCATGCCTCGATGGAAAATTTTGAAAGACAAAAAATCAGTGTAAAATGATGCATCCTTCTGAATTCTGAGTGCCATATTGGAAGAAAATTGATGATGAAATCGAACCAACGTCCTTCACAAAATCCCCTCACCTTGGTGTTTGGGCGATTGCATGGATGATCCAACGGCCGAGTCACCTTGAACTTGTCGTCATAGCAAATCTTTTTTTTTTTCCCTTTGGAGTTTTTATTGTTCGTGATCACCAGAGCGTGTTTGGTTTTTACAAACACTGGCACAATTTGTTGTAACATATGATCTCATTGCTGATTGGCCAGAACCATAACGAGAACCAGTGGAACGGTGCATCATTATCGTGCCGTTCCATTGGCTCTCAGCTACACTTAATATGACTATCTGATGCTGTATCCTTATATCCTCTGTGATGAAAACAGCTAAAGCGAGATCAGAAGAACAAATCCAACAGTGTTCACTGATTATTTTGTAATGCGGTAGTTTTTAGAACTAAAATTGGTAGACTATGGTGTGAATCAGTAGAGTTGGCAAGTATGCTTGTAAAGCGACCTTAGGATATTGAAAGGCACTATAGAAATTTAACTTCTTGTTGTTGTTGTAAGAAATTAATATCAAGTAACTGACAAAATTCCAGATGCAGCATAGCTAAATATTCTGTTTATTTTTAGCAGAAATAGATCCCAAAGAATCAAAGAATCTGTGCTCACTCCTTAGCACGTCAAGTCAAGTTTATTTGTATAGCGCTTTTAACAATAAACATTGTCGCAAAGCAGCTTTACAGCATGTCAGCGAGCCAGCTAGCTAGCTCACACTGATTTGTTCATTCCCGTTAAAGGTGCTTCCAGTGAAATCAGCTTCCTTTCTTCCTTTTCGTCTTCATCTGATACATTTTCATATTTTAAAGTGCTAGTCTTACGTAAAAAAAAGTCAATTTATATCGCACCTTTCACAAACCCAAGGACGCTTTACACAGGAGTTACCAAAAAAAAAAAACCACACTAGGAAGAGTAGTGCGAGGTAAAGAGAAAAGTTTTCAAGTTAGCTTTGAAGGAAGAGAGAGTGGAACAGTCACGAAGCGATTGTGGTAACGAGTTCCAAAGTTTAGGAGCAGCAACACTGAAAGATCTGCTACCTATAGATGCCAGTTTAAAACATGGAACAGTCAGAAGTCCACAGACAGAAGATCTGAAGGAGCAGGAGGGACAGTACAAATGAATTAGCTCACAGAGATAGGAAGGGGCGAAACCATGAAGAGCTTTATAGGTTAAAAGCAAGATTTTGTCTTTTATCCGAGAAATAACTGGCAACCAATGCAGTTGCTGTAAAACAGGAGTGATATGAGCAGTGCGCTTGGTGAGTGTGAGGAGTTTTGGATGTACTGCAGGCGATTGAGCAATGTGGCAGGGAGACCATAAAAGAGAGAATTGCAATAGTCAAGATGAGAAAAAATAAATGCATGGACCAACATTTTGGCATCAGTTTCCAAGAGAAGAGGGCGGAGACGTGCGATATTGCGGAGGTGAAAGAAAGCATTCTTAGTAATGAGTTTAAGATGGGGTTCAAACATAAGGGTGGAGTCAAAGAGAACGCCAAGGTTTTTTATAACTTGGGAAGGACTAATAGACACACCATCCACATCAATAGTAAAACTGGAGAAGTTCAGAACCTGTCTTTTGGTACCTACTAATAGACCCTCTGTTTTGCTAGCATTAAGTTTAAGGCGGTTCTTATGCAGCCATTGCTTAAGGTCAGTGATGCAAGTCCTTAGCAGCTGAACAGAGGCTATGGAAGGGATGATAGTGATGTACATTTGAATGCCATCAGCATAACAATGAAAGTTAAGGCCATGGTTACGAATAATCTGGCCTATAGGAGAAATATATAATATAAAAAGAAGGGGACCAAGGACAGAACCCTGAGGCACACCTTGAGCAACAGTAGCAGTGGATGATTTATGAAAGCCAATAGAGATGAACTGTTGCCTGTTTGCTATGGTAGATATGACTGAAACCAGGATAAAGCTAAGCCAGTAATACCAAAAGAAGATAGTCTGGAAATGAGTCTCTCATGATGTACAGTGTCAAAGGCAGCTGTGAGGTCCAAGAGAACAAGGACATTGAGATGACCAACATCAGTTGAGAGCAGGAGGTCATTAACAACTCTTAAGAGAGCAGATTCAGCGCTGTGCAGATTGCGAAAGCCCGACTGAAAGGGTTCATAGAGATCATTACGAGCAAGGAAAGTATGAAGCTGAGAGGCTACAACTCGCTCCATTACTTTAGCTAGGAAAGGGAGATTTGAAATGGGTCTGTAATTGGACAGTGAAAGAGAATCTCGACCAGGTTTCTTTAGTATTGGTGTAACAGAAGCAATTTTGAGGGAGATGGGAACAGTGCCTAAAGCAAAACACTGATTAATCATATGAGCAATATAAGGGGAGATAGCAGATACACAGGATTTAAGAAGTGCAGTGGGTGCCGGGTCCAGCAGACATGAGGAGGAGGAGGACTTAGTCATGATTTCCAATACTTTAGAAGAATCAACAGGAGAGAAAGCAGAGAGACAGCAGTCAGCTTTATGAGAAAGAGCGACTTGCGAGACAGAAGACTGAATTTCAGAATGAAAGTGTTGGTAAATACTGTCAATTTTATCCTTGAAAAAATCCAAAAAAGCCTGACACTGAGCAGGGGAGCTGGGACTGGTTGAGGAAGGAGGCTGAAGAAGTTTATTTATTGTATTAAACAGAGTTTTGGGTCTATGGTTGCCACTCATAATGATGTTAGCGTAATAGGAGGATCGGGCAGCGTTAAGAGCATCCTTATACTTTGCGATGTGTTCAGAGAAGAGTGGAAGATGAATAGTAAGGCCAGTTTTCTTATAAAGGCGCTCTAGCCGCCTTCCCTTGGCCTTCATGGCCCTAAGCTCAGAGGTGAACCAAGGAGAGGCACGATTTGCGGAGACCTGTCTAGTTTTAAGGGGAGCGAAAGTGTTGAGTGTGTTAGATATAGTATTATTGCAAATAGAAACAGTATCATCAGGAGAGGAAACCTCAGCACATTTACAAAAAGAAGAGAGGAGAGAGGCAGAGAAAGAATGCACATCAATAGAAGAAAGATTATGGAAAGAGACAGTAGAACGCAGAGAACGTTTAGAAGAAGGCACACTGAGACAACACTCAATCAACCTGTGGTCAGTAAAACCTCCATCAGAACCCAATTTGTTCAACCAAAACATTCAAAGACAGTCAAGAGCTCATCAGTCAGGGAGCAACTAGCGTCAACATGAAGATTCAAGTCACCCAGAAGAATGACGGCAGGACAGACAGATGAGGCTACAGTTAGCAGTTCATTCAGTTCAGACAGAAAAAGAGATGGTGATGATTTGGGAGGTCGATAGATTAAGATCAGCAACATCGGTGTGGGCGTGGAGGTTTTCAAAGCCAGATATTCACAGGATGTAACATCATGAAAAACAATCTCTAAGTTTCAAACCACATCGGAAAACTGCAGCTAGACCTCCATCCTTCCCTGTGAGACGTAGCTTTGATATATGTGTGTATCCAGCTGCTGAAGACATATTTAAATGTAGATAGTCCTCAGCCTGTTGCCATGTGTCCACCAGCAGAAGTATGTCCAGGGTCTTTTGGATAATTAGGTCATTAATGAGTGACGCTTTGTTGGTGATGGAGCGGGAGTTTAAAAGGCCAGTCTTCGCAGGAAACACAGGTGACAATCCAGAGACAGGAGAACATTGCAGTTTCCCAAGTGAGCGAAGGACACCGTGATTAACTCCATGAGCGTTCTTGTTGACCTTGGCAATCCGATTGTGAGTCCATGTGATGGGTATGGAAGACTCCGAAGCATAATGAGCAGTCGGAGAGCGCGGAGACCGGTGAATGTACCGAGGGTGACGTGCGATTCCAAAGGAGCAGCACAGATTAAATCCCATGGAATCCAAACGGTGCCATGCACTAAGGCTTTTTAATTCCTCCGGCGAGTAGGTGTAAAACATGGGTAAAAGCCCGGGCCACAAAACCAACACCCAGACTCACAGTCACAATCCAAAAACAGATGGACAGATGCAGTCCAGTGTAAGATGCAAAGCTACCTTAGCCTAACACTGCTCATAAATGTAGCCAAAACACCAGCAGTACCACACCCAGACTACAGTGCAGGGAAGCAATTTGACTAGCCAGCACATAAAACAAGGCAACAGCGTAGTAAATGGTGGAAACTCACTCACCACTGCTGAAGTCAAGCGGGTGGAAAGAAAGAGGGGGCTCACAGGCGGGTTAGCTACAGGTGATTGCAAAAAGCTGGTGTCAAAACCAAGCAAGAAGAGTCCGAAATTAACCAAAAAGGAACAAAATGGATTTGCAACACATTGCCAAAAATCAGAAGCACAGTTAAAGAAAGTGAAAAAGAAAGAAAACGCCGGGGAGAAGAGGCAGCAAACTCGCGCACTACGTACTCTCAACCGGAAACGGAAAAAGGCCAGAAAAAAGACATCATAAAGTCCCAGGTTTTCTGTGTGTGATCTGCTCAAACAGGTTGTAAAGTTCACCGATAAATAGAAAATTGTTTCAAAAAATATTTTTTTGTGTCTGAATTCTGTTCCAAAAATCACTAAAAGCTTGTTCGTCGTTAGATCGGAGCGATTTATTGGTCAGCGGCGCTGCATGTGTGATGTGATGTGCGCCACTGCCTTCTTTTGTAAAGCTCTCGACACAACTTTACGACAACAAGGACGAAGAAGAAGTGACTCAGAGTCAGCATGTTCTGGTTTGCGTTTAGATCAGTAATTGTCTGTTGTCTATCTCAGTATTATATTTGGCCACATAGAAACGACCTTAGAACGTTATTGATCTGACTAAAGACAACTAATCGATTCAAGCAACAGGATAAACACAAGCTGGACACTTCCTGTGCGGCGGTGAGCTCTTTGGGACGGCGCTTCGGACTTCTGTTTCCAGATGGTAGGAACTGCTCCGCGGACCAGACGTCGCTCAAATCCTTCTCTGTGAATTTACCTCACAAATTTATCTTTTTCAAAATGTATGGAGCAGACACCAAACCGTCCTGTTGGCTTGAAGTTACCTCTCGAACCCATTCATTCTGTTACACTACATTCAGACTGTAACCTGAAACGACCCATATCCAATTTGTTGTGAAATCTGATTTTTTTTGTTAGGCCGTTCACATTACCAATTATATGAGACTTGTATGCGATCTCCAATATGAACGGAAAACGACCCAAAAGTGTCCCGCATGCGGAAATTGACACGTAATAAGCACATCTACATAATACGTAAACCAAAAAAAGCGCACTCTTCAAGTTTGCAAGTAAAGCATGGAGATGAGGCGAGACCTGGCGATGTGGTTTTTGTGGCGGCGGCGGAACTCACACAATAATCTGATTAATGTGGGCAGCAGACTAATGAGACCGAAGGTGTCAAATTACTGGAAATTTCCAGAACAATCTTATAATCTTGTAATACAGGATGGTTTAAGTTATAAATCAGTTATAGAAACTGTTTTATTTAATCAGGCTAACAGATCAACATCCAGGTCCCTACCAAATCCACCATTAGCTTGATCAATTCTATAAAAGTCTGTTTAAATTCTGAAAACTGTACAAATGTTGTTGTTTTCCACCAAAGAGGCGGGATTAGCCAACGCAGAATAGTGACGTTTGTCTCTTGTTGATGACGTGTAGGTCGCATGAATGCGACCTGTCCGGTCAGACTGCAGTCGCATGTGAAAGTAACGGATATGCATCGGAATTAGGACCACATATCCAAGCGGCCTGGGTCGCATGTGAAAAAAATCGGATCTGTGTCGTTCAGATTGTCAATAACAAATCGGATACAGGTCGCATATGGGCAAAAAAAATCGGATATGGGTCGTTTCAGGGTGCAGTCTGAACGTAGTCTAAGTGTCCTGCCAACTTTGGGCTATAATGGATCGAAATTCTGCTTTTTTTTTATCAGCTACACTTGAACAGCCTGGTACGACACACCTCTTAGGAGACATGCTTTGGTTTGAATTTTGTTTTGGAATAAAAAAATTGTTAAAAACGTGCTACACTTTGCAAAACAGATGAAGCCAGAAATGCCGCAAACTTTCAAGCGTTGGCGTATGATGTCACTTCCTTTGAATTAACAATAACTTACTAGGAACGCATTCGTGTAATGGTGGACTCAAAGAGCCAAACTTTACCCGCTAAATAGAACACGTTCCCGGTCTCATATTAAAATACAATTTAGACAGTAAACTATTTAACATGTCTAGTTTTATAAGGTATAATTTCCAGGGCTGATGTCATTTTCATAAGACTAGCACTTTAAATCAGTTTCAGTGTGAATCCTGTTGATGACATCACTAACTCTACTGTTATAACTGTTTCAAACTAGGAAGTGGAATTTTACGTGGCGAAGACAGACGAGCGGAGTGATACACACACTGAAAAGTCTCATGCCATGTACACACGTAGCCGGGTATTTTTAAAACCGAACATTTCCCCCCCTCCGTTTATAAAAATGTTTTATCCACACCACCTCGTCTTCGAAAAAAATCCCTTCCACACATAACCGAACATCTGCGTTTTCAATCACATTCATAAGCATTCCAAACCTGTAGATGGCTATTTCCCCAAATCCTACCCCCTAATCACATCGCCTGTGCTCTTGGAGCAGTAGTTGGGCTTCTAAAATTAAACATGTAAATAGCACCTGCACAATAATTAACACTTTCAAGGCACTACTCCGATCCATTACTCTTTAGCTAGCCGCACACTACGCCGATTTTCAGCGTACCGAGCCAACTGAAGTCGCGAGTCAGGCGTAAAGACTAGTTTTCGATGGTACCGACTCGTCTCACAGCCGATTCGAAAAACTAATCGGGAGCCAGACTGATCGGCGAGAGTCGCTAGCAATAGCCAATCATATCTTTCGCATATAACACGTGACATCATTAAACACAATTTCTAGCGCGAGAAATACGTGTTGGTAGCACCTAATGCAGGTATATACTGTAATTCCATAGACTGAAGCTTTATCCATAGACACAGTGGGCTGGAAAGCCACTCTGCTCAAGTTGTGTGGCTGAATTCCAAATCGCTTTAACTCCCCTATATAAGTGCACTATTTAAGGTTGGGAATAATAGCTCATGCAGCCTAGATAGTGCGCTACATATTCCGTGTTGTGTCATTTGTAATTCAGCCTGTAGCATCTTCAAGTGTTGGATTTAACAGTAACTATATCCAATAGCCAATCACAAAGCTATTGTCACGTGTCGCTTCAATCGCGACTGCACTCGTCAACAGTCGGGGGATATGTGCGTGCCCTGTCGGGAGTCGGCTCTGAAATGGGTCGGTTCGGTACCGCGTGGATCGCCGTGGTGTGCGGCTAGCTTAAGTCCATGCTTAATCTGGCTTCTGCAGTAAACAAAGGTCGCACGTTTGACGTCAGGGCAGATTTGTTGTCATTTTTTTGGCGCAGATTGTGACGTTCTAAAACGCAAACCTCCGGTTATCTCTGTCTACACGAAAAGGCATACACGGAGTTTTCAAAAATCTTCACTTTGCCCGGAGTTTTTTTAAATATTCGTTTTTGATGTGTTTTCATGTGGATGACAGGCCAAAACGTAGAAAAATATCTTTGATTTAGCAGATACCCGGCTACGTGTGGACGGGGTCTCAGTGTAGTTATACTCTTGGAACATAAACACTCTTGGAACATTATTTGTCGAATCTGATTAGCGAACTAACTGTTGTATAAAGCCTACGTAAACCTTTACCGACAATTAATATAAACCTACGAAACGTATAAACAGGCATCAGATCATGTGTGGAATCGGTTTTGATATCAAGTTGACACCAATATAACGCAAGAGTTGATGCTTGTGTAGCTCACTGGGTTTTTTTTTATCTTATTAAATTGCCAGTAATGGAAACTGTAAATAATAATAATAATAATAAGTAACCACAAAACATGGATTGAAAAGCAGTGTAGCTGTCATGGAAACTTTTTAGTAAAATGACCCTGGTTTTGTTTGTTTGTTTGCTTTTGTTTGCTTTTGTTTTAATATCATCTCCTCTTCTAGTGTCTGTTAATTTGGACGTGAGTGAGCACACGTTCCGTTTCCTTTTAACCAGCTCTCACTTTCATGCTGTCAAAGAACACGACCAGTCAAACACCTGCACCGAAAACGGTTGTAAAACGATTTAACGATTCAAGTTCACCGTGTCCTGTATCCGCCCCCTTTCCTTTATCCCACCCCTGTTTCAGTGCATATTCAGTTTCCCGTCAGAGCAGAGCGAAGAAACCCGCCCTGACCATTCGAGACGCTCTCTCTTGTCTAACCAGGCTGGATTTCCTGGTATGGCAGGCAGTCAGAAGTTTGATTACAGGGCACGGCTGGCACACGGCGAGATAAGATGAAAGGGAAGATGAATGTGACCTCATTGACCCCTGGATCGCTCCTCATTTGGTCCATCACAGACCATCTGAGACAGCGGCTGCACAACAAGGGGGGAAACTAATCCTTTCCAGGTGTTGTGCCAGCTTAGTAGAATGATTAGTGATTCTCTCTGTCTCTCTCTCACACACACACACACACACACACACACACTTCACTGTCCTGGGCTCTTAAGTGTTCTGTGCGGAGGAGGAGGAGGAGTGAGGAGGGGCTGCAGGTGGCAGCCGGGATTAGAACAGGCAAAAGGGGAGTTTCATACACACACACACACACACACACACACGCCAACACTACAGTGCTGTGCAAAAGTCTTAGCCCCCCCTTATTTTTTTCATACAAACTTCTTTGTAACAGATTTCTATTTTATGATTTCTGCATTATCGAGTCAAAACATTGCAAAAACATTTTAGAGTCCAAACATTCGTGTTTTTTTCCAGCACAGAATTAAATGTTATAGAAAAAAATTTTGTAATATATCTGAGCAGCGTATTCCATAAGAGCGCACTTTTCAGATGAAAAAAGAAAGCATAATGAAGGCTGCTGGGTTTTGGTGTAAAATGAAGAAGTGAGTGTGACAGTCAAAGTGTCCAGAAGAACTGTGGCTGGTTCTGTAAGATGCTCAGGAAAACCTACACATCATTTCCACATAAAACTGACCTCACTGGACGTGAAGCGAAGGGAATTTCGTCTCACACGAAATATTGACTTTGTTTCATTTATTATGGCTTACTGATTACTGTTTATGGTATTTTTAATGTCGAAACGTTTAATTTCATTATTTTTAAGCCATTTTTAGTCAACAGCATTTCTTTACATATGCCGAAGACTTTTACACAGAACTGCACCGATATTTAACAGGTATTCTACAAAATCGAGTCGTACATGAGCTGATCGCGCTATAATCCATGTACGATGAGATTGAGTGAAATAACTGTTTTATTCTATGCACATTCACTGGATTTTGAGAAACAGAGCATTTTTATTTTGTTTTTTGCAAATTCGATAAATAAAAACTTTATACAAAACATCCGAAAAAATCATTTCCCCTTACAATGTAAACAAACCGGCGAAATGACAGGAGCAATTTGTGAAAAAATTTGATAATAATAATAATAATTCTGTGGCAGCACGGTGGTGTAGTGGTTAGCGCTGTCGCCTCACAGCAAGAAGGTCCGGGTTCGAGCCCCGGGGCCGGCGAGGGCCTTTCTGTGTGGAGTTTGCATGTTCTCCCCGTGTCCGCGTGGGTTTCCTCCGGGTGCTCCGGTTTCCCCCACAGTCCAAAGACATGCAGGTTAGGTTAACTGGTGACTCTAAATTGAGCGTAGGTGTGAATGTGAGTGTGAATGGTTGTCTGTGTCTATGTGTCAGCCCTGTGATGACCTGGCGACTTGTCCAGGGTGAACCCCGCCTTTCGCCCGTAGTCAGCTGGGATAGGCTCCAGCTCGCCTGCGACCCTGTAGAACAGGATAAAGCGGCTACAGATAATGAGATGAGATAATAATTCTGGAAAAACAAAAAAAGATACGTTCTTACCATCAAATACTTTCATTCCATATTTTGTTGCTTTTCATTTTGTATTCTTGGGTGTTTTCTTCCTCTTGTTCTTCTTTAGGGTTTTTGGCGGTTGGCAAACCAACTTAAACGTGCATTACCGCCACTGACTGGGTTGGAGTGTGGAACAGGAGATATTGGGGGGAAAATCTATATTCTTTTAGCTGTTTCTGTTTCTTTTAAATACTTGAGAACAATTTTTCGGGTTTTGTTTTCGAGTAGAGTTTTTATTTCATCCTCAGTTGGTTCAACAACATGCACTGCCATTTTTTTTCTCTCTACTCATGGTATATGAGCTGATATCCTAATAGTAGAGTAGCCAATCAGAGTGTGTAATTGCTCATATCCAGTGAATATGGTGTGTGTGTGCGTGCGTATGTGTGTGTGTGTATCTCATCTCATTATCTCTAGCCGCTTTATCCTGTGTGTGTGTGTATATATATATATATATATATATATATATATATATATATATATATATATATATATGTGTGTGTGTGTATTTTCCCCTTCCTCAATGACACTCACCCTGACACTCAAACTCCAGGTGAAAATATTCGTTCAACGCCACAGCACCTCCTTTCCATCATAATGTGATCTTTTTTCCTCTAAATGGCTCCACCGCTGTGTATAATGAGGCCTGGTGTTATGATAGCACTGTCACATGTTCATAAGACATCACTCAGGCAGGTTCACAGAAAGCCTTTTAATTGACGAGCTCATATTAAAACCTCACAAACGATTGTGTGGCCTTGACAGCGGCGTGTCTGGAAATGAAAACGCCACCTGTTTGTCGTTCTCCACAAGTCTACGCACGTTTCAGCAATCACGTTTTAGCTTGTGCAACAAACTCGAGGTGTCTTTGTTAAGTGGTTGCTGTAAGTCTGTTTGTGCTCAGTGCTCGCTGTAATCATGTATTTGTGTTGTGTGTGTGTTTTTCTTCTTCTTCTTCTTCTTTCCAGGACGGAGTCTGTTGCGGAGAAAATGCTGACGAACTGGTTCACGTTTCTGCTCTACAAATTCCTAAAGGTGAGGCGATTAATTTGTACTTATACATGCACAGATATGCGCGAGTGTCTGAGGTGGGATGAAGAAAATAAGAGCTTGAAGGTCATCTGGCACGAGAAGTGATGTGCACAGAAATGCCAAATCATTCAGGAGGCTGGCAGAGACACACTGCAGGTGCATGTGTGTGCGTGCGTGCGTACGTGTGTGTGCGTGTGTGTGAGATCTCATGCTAATCAGCAGGTGTGTAAATCTGGTCCTGCTGACCACAGCATTCCTCTTTTTATCTGTGCGAGAGAGTGCGAAGTGCAGCAGTCAACTCAGCTCTCCGCTGCTTTGTATCCTTCCCACATCATTAAGCAGTGAGCAAACAGTTTAAAGGTGCAATGTGTCATTTTATAAAATTAATTTGTTCTGAGATTTCACGTATTGCTGAGTGGGATGAGATGCTGAATTGTTCAGAGATTTTTTATGCTCAGTATTTGTCAACACAATGCCCTGCGGTTTTATTTTGGCTAAAATGTTGTTGCTGTCATTTTTAACGTCATGTTGAAAATATTTTTTTTTCTTAATCTGTAATAACACGATTACAAGCACCACTTAGAAACAGCTGCCAATCACATACACTTCCATCCAATGGATTTGTCTAGTTTCATCATTTCAGATGCATCAGTTGCCTAGGAGACTGCATATGCTCACTACGTAGGGTATAAAACAAGCAATGCACTTACCTAGTGCCCTATATTTCTAGTAGATGATGTGATGAACTGCATATGCTCACTACGTAGGGTATAAAACAAGCAATGCACTTACCTAGTGCCCTATATTTCTAGTAGATGATGTGATGAACTGCATATGCTCACTACATAGGGAATAAAAGAAGCAATGCACTTACCTAGTGCCCTATATTTCTAGTAGCTGATGTGATGAACTGCATATGCTCACTACATAGGGAATAAAAGAAGCAATGCACTTACCTAGTGCCCTATATTTCTAGTAGATGATGTGATGAACTGCATATGCTCACTACATAGGGAATAAAAGAAGCAATGCACTTACCTAGTGCCCTATATTTCTAGTAGATGATGTGATGAACTGCATATGCTCACTACATAGGGAATAAAACAAGCAATGCACTTACCTAGTGCCCTATATTTCTAGTAGATGATGTGATGAACTGTATATGCTCACTACATAGGGTATAGAACAAGCAATGCACTTACCTAGTGCCCTATATTTCTAGTATATGATGTGATGAACTGCATATGCTCACTACATTGGGAATAAAAGAAGCAATGCACTTACCTAGTGCCCTATATTTCTAGTAGATGATGTGATGAACTGCATATGCTCACTACATAGGGAATAAAACAAGCAATGCACTTACCTAGTGCCCTATATTTCTAGTATATGATGTGATGAACTGCATATGCTCACTACGTAGGGAATAAAAGAAGCAATGCACTTACCTAGTGCCCTATATTTCTAGTAGATGATGTGATGAACTGCATATGCTCACTACATAGGGTATAAAACAAGCAATGCACTTACCTAGTGCCCTATATTTCTAGTAGATGATGTGATGAACTGCATATGCTCACTACGTAGGGAATAAAACAAGCAATGCACTTACCTAGTTCCCTATATTTCTAGTAGATGATGTGATGAACTGCATATGCTCACTACATAGGGTATAAAACAAGCAATGCACTTACCTAGTGCCCTATATTTCTAGTAGATGATGTGATGAACTGCATATGCTCACTACGTAGGGTATAAAACAAGCAATGCACTTACCTAGTGCCCTATATTTCTAGTAGATGATGTGATGAACTGCATATGCTCACTACGTAGGGAATAAAAGAAGCAATGCACTTACCTAGTGCCCTATATTTCTAGTAGCTGATGTGATGAACTGCATATGCTCACTACATAGGGAATAAAAGAAGCAATGCACTTACCTAGTGCCCTATATTTCTAGTAGATGATGTGATGAACTGCATATGCTCACTACATAGGGAATAAAACAAGCAATGCACTTACCTAGTGCCCTATATTTCTAGTAGATGATGTGATGAACTGCATATGCTCACTACGTAGGGAATAAAAGAAGCAATGCACTTACCTAGTGCCCTATATTTCTAGTAGATGATGTGATGAACTGCATATGCTCACTACATAGGGAATAAAAGAAGCAATGCACTTACCTAGTGCCCTATATTTCTAGTAGATGATGTGATGAACTGCATATGCTCACTACATAGGGAATAAAACAAGCAATGCACTTACCTAGTGCCCTATATTTCTAGTAGATGATGTGATGAACTGTATATGCTCACTACATAGGGTATAGAACAAGCAATGCACTTACCTAGTGCCCTATATTTCTAGTATATGATGTGATGAACTGCATATGCTCACTACATTGGGAATAAAAGAAGCAATGCACTTACCTAGTGCCCTATATTTCTAGTAGATGATGTGATGAACTGCATATGCTCACTACATAGGGAATAAAACAAGCAATGCACTTACCTAGTGCCCTATATTTCTAGTATATGATGTGATGAACTGCATATGCTCACTACGTAGGGAATAAAAGAAGCAATGCACTTACCTAGTGCCCTATATTTCTAGTAGATGATGTGATGAACTGCATATGCTCACTACATAGGGTATAAAACAAGCAATGCACTTACCTAGTGCCCTATATTTCTAGTAGATGATGTGATGAACTGCATATGCTCACTACGTAGGGAATAAAACAAGCAATGCACTTACCTAGTTCCCTATATTTCTAGTAGATGATGTGATGAACTGCATATGCTCACTACATAGGGTATAAAACAAGCAATGCACTTACCTAGTGCCCTATATTTCTAGTAGATGATGTGATGAACTGCATATGCTCACTACATAGGGTATAAAACAAGCAATGCACTTACCTAGTGCCCTATATTTCTAGTAGATGATGTGATGAACTGCATATGCTCACTACATAGGGTATAAAACAAGCAATGCACTTACCTAGTGCCCTATATTTCTAGTAGATGATGTGATGAACTGCATATGCTCACTACGTAGGGAATAAAAGAAGCAATGCACTTATCTAGTGCCCTATATTTCTAGTAGATGATGTGATGAACTGCATATGCTCACTACGTAGGGAATAAAAGAAGCAATGCACTTACCTAGTGCCCTATATTTCTAGTAGATGATGTGATGAACTGCATATGCTCACTATGTAGGGAATAAAAGAAGCAATGCACTTACCTAGTGCCCTATATTTCTAGTAGATGATGTGATGAACTGCATATGCTCACTACGTAGGGAATAAAAGAAGCAATGCACTTACCTAGTTCCCTATATTTCTAGTAGATGATGTGATGAACTGCATATGCTCACTACATAGGGTATAAAACAAGCAATGCACTTACCTAGTGCCCTATATTTCTAGTAGATGATGTGATGAACTGCATATGCTCACTACATAGGGTATAAAACAAGCAATGCACTTACCTAGTGCCCTATATTTCTAGTAGATGATGTGATGAACTGCATATGCTCACTACATAGGGTATAAACAAGCAATGCACTTACCTAGTGCCCTATATTTCTAGTAGATGATGTGATGAACTGCATATGCTTACTACGTAGGGTATAAACAAGCAATGCACTTAACTAGTGCCCTATATTTCTAGTAGATGATGCAATGAACTGCATATGCTCACTACGTAGGGTATAAAACAAGCAATGCACTTATCTAGTGCCTTATATTTCTAGTAGATGATGCAATGAACTGTATATGCTCACTACATAGGGTATAAACAAGCAATGCACTTATCTAGTGCCTTATATTTCTAGTAGATGATGCAATGAACTGTATATGCTCACTACATAGGGTATAAAACAAGCAATGCACTTATCTAGTGCCTTATATTTCTAGTAGATGATGCAATGAACTGTATATGCTCACTACGTAGGGTATAAAACAAGCAATGCACTTATCTAGTGCCTTATATTTCTAGTAGATGATGTGATGAACTGCATATGCTCACTACATAGGGTATAAAACAAGCAATGCACTTATCTAGTGCCCTATATTTCTAGTAGATGATGTGATGAACTGCATATGCTCACTACATAGGGTATAAAACAAGCAATGCACTTATCTAGTGCCCTATATTTCTAGTAGATGATGCAATGAACTGTATATGCTCACTACATAGGGTATAAAACAAGCAATGCACTTATCTAGTGCCCTATATTTCTAGTAGATGATGCAATGAACTGTATATGCTCACTACGTAGGGTATAAAACAAGCAATGCACTTATCTAGTGCCTTATATTTCTAGTAGATGATGCAATGAACTGTATATGCTCACTACATAGGGTATAAAACAAGCAATGCACTTATCTAGTGCCCTATATTTCTAGTAGATGATGTGATGAACTGCATATGCTCACTACATAGGGTATAAAACAAGCAATGCACTTATCTAGTGCCTTATATTTCTAGTAGATGATGCAATGAACTGTATATGCTCACTACGTAGGGTATAAAACAAGCAATGCACTTACCTAGTGCCCTATATTTCTAGTAGATGATGCGATGAACGGCATATGCTCACTACGTAGGGTATAAACAAGCAATGCACTTATCTAGTGCCCTACCATATATTTCTAGTAGATGATGTGATGAACTGCATATGCTTACTACGTAGGGTATAAAACAAGCAATGCACTTATCTAGTGCCCTATATTTCTAGCAGATGATGCGATGAACTGCATATGCTCACTACGTAGGGTATAAAACAAGCAATGCACTTATCTAGTGCCTTATATTTCTAGTAGATGATGCAATGAACTGTATATGTTCACTACATAGGGTATAAAACAAGCAATGCACTTATCTAGTGCCCTATATTTCTAGTAGATGATGTGATGAACTGCATATGTTCACTACATAGGGTATAAACAAGCAATGAACTTATGGTATCTAGTGCCCTATATGCCTCATAGCATGGCCTTAATTTCATTGCAGTTGAAGATCTCTAAAACCTGTATATTAGGGAATTCTACTACATTTCAAGCTTTGTTGTCTATGATAGCATTTTTTTTTTCATACATTTGCGACATCTTTACCATGAGCTGCTGTCTGGCTTTGTTCTGCTGATTGCTTTTTGAACAGAACAGATGTGAAAAATCACCCTGCTGAGGGAAAAAACAAAAAGGGCAAGGAGCCCAAAAATCTCATCCCAAAAGGGCTTGAGGCGGTGACGCAACACACCCAAAATGAGCCGTTATTTTCCTCTTCCTCTTGTCTAGGAGTGCGCCGGCGAGCCCCTGTTTTCCCTCTTCTGTGCCATCAAGCAGCAGATGGAGAAAGGCCCTATCGACTCCATCACGGGAGAGGCACGCTACTCTCTCAGCGAGGACAAGCTCATCAGGCAGCAGATCGACTACAAGACACTGGTGAGAGTCAAACAGAGCAAGTGGAGACATGGAGAGAAAGAGAGCTGGGGGGGTGATGGTGGGGGGAGGAGAGGGGGACACGGTCGATGGGATGGGGGAGGTTTGACTTCCTGCCACCTTCAGCACTTCATGGTCACTGATCTTCATAGCGGACAGGAAACACATCAGCTGCTCGTGACCCCTGACCCTGCACTTTATCGCAGGATCTAGACAGACAGGAGGACAGGTATGTTGTTGTGACAAGGTGATGTGTTTGTAACGCAGTGCATCCAGGACTGCTTTATTCCTCTTATGCCACAGCAAATTACACATGGTGCTTTTTATCCTTTTATTTTTTTTCAAGGATTCAAGGAGCTTTATTGTCATACCAGCTCACATTCACATGTTTATGGTATGAAATTAGGACTCAGGTCCCGGGAGCAGTAAATGGACTATAAAATATAAAAATATAAAGTACGAAGTAAAACTAACAGAAAATAAAATAAAAGAATATAAAACTAGACATTTAAATAAGCTAAACAAACTTAAATAAGAAGCCGGTTTTAACATATAGCAGCCTAAGTATGCATGTGCAAG
Source organism: Neoarius graeffei (assembly GCF_027579695.1). NCBI lineage: Eukaryota > Metazoa > Chordata > Actinopteri > Siluriformes > Ariidae > Neoarius > Neoarius graeffei. The sequence continues at coordinate 59,438,738 of NC_083589.1, read as the reverse complement.
TATGAGGTAATCCAAAAAGTAGTCCTTAGTATTGCACTTGTGGGTCCTTAATATTGCAATTGCACTTATAGGATAAAGTGTTTGTAGTGCACGGGAGTGGGGGGGTCCCAAGGGTGTGTGTGTGTATATGAATATGGGGGGTTGACTACAGGGCATGGCTGGAGTTCAGCAGTCTGACAGCTTCGGGGAAGAAGCTGTTCCTGAGCCTGGTGGTCTTGCTCCGGATGCTCCTCAGCCGCCTGCCTGAGGGGAAGGGTTGGAAGAGTTAAAGATATTTTTTTGGGCTTTTTTCACCTTTATTGGATAGGACAGTGTAGAGACAGGAAATGAGCAGGAGAGAGGGAGGGATTGGGAAATGACCGCAGGCCAGAATCGAACCCGGGGCCCCAGATTTATGGTATGGCGCCTTATCCACCTGAGCCACGACGCCTCCCACTTTTTATCCTTTTATAGTTGTGGGATTTCCGGAGAAATAAATCAGTTCTCATTGTCACTTGCCATATAAATTGATTTAAAGAGTGCTTCCGAGAACAATTTGTGAAAGTAACAATTAAGAGTTGAGCCACAGATTTTATAGTTCTGTATAAAATAATATAAATTTGCAAGAAATGATCAGGTTGAGGTGTACATCAGGACTGAGAACCGAAAAAATAAGTTGCATGACAGAAATTTTTTTTCTTTGTTTGTTTTATTCAGACATGACACATGACATATCTGGTTTGGACCACACCGATAGCAAACTGTCACTATTAGAGCTGGGACTTGAGCTCAGCCAAACCTTAGCCAGACACCAAAACAGCAACAGGGTAAAGGATTTTGTAAGGGATTAGCGGCAGGTTGCCAGGTCGCTCCATTGTGTGTAGCTGTTGATTTTAAAAGTAATTCAGTGAAATGAATACTTAAGACTGAGTGAAAAATACTGTCTTGAGCGTGCAGCAGTCTGGAGACAGAAATCTCAGTTTCTCAGTCGTTAGCCTGTAGCTCTCGATAGATAGCACTGGCTTGACCGCTTTATTAGCATTCGCTAACACTACTGATGAATGCTACACCGGCTGGAAGGTGACTTCACTGCTGCGCTGACAGCGCAGACTCGCAGTTAAGCTCACGTCGGCCTTCGAGAAAGCCGAGGGCGATACGTTTTTGTTCCCTTCCACTATAAATCAAAATCTGATTGGTTAATTAAGTAATCTGTCACTTCCTACATAAACACACACTGCCATGGCCTTCTGTCCCGGCAATGAAGTCCAAACCAATGAGTGAGCAGCTCTAAACTCTTCTCAGCCTAGAGACAACAAACAAAACAATCTCAATGGATAATTCGATTTGAATGTTTTCAGGACAGTAATTTCTGTCCTTTCGTCTCTGAAGCAAATTTGATAGAAAATGAGGCCAAATTAGAATCAGAAGAGAATAATTATAATGAAATTATGAAAGAATGAAAGAAATTAAATATAACATTTGAAATACTGATATGTTTGGGCTTCTCTGAAGGACTAGAAGGTCCTAACAGTTCCCCTCTGGACCACACCCACTTTGGATTTAAATCCAAATACAGATATGAATATTTGGTGCACTAGTCAGATCCAGATCCAGGCATATCTATAGCTAGGCAGACATATGGTTTCCAGATGTCAGCGTTTGACCTTAAACTGAATACATCGACCCCAATAACGTCTTTGAAGGTTCCTTCAGTACACTGTAAGTGACTGAGGCGCCTTTTCCACTCCGGAATAATAAATGGTTACAGTTGCATCACCTTCATGGAAATTGTCTTTTCCTGCGTACTGTGTAATTACGTCTGATGATGATGGTAGTCATCACGTCGCCATCAACGTCGTCCTGAAGGATGACGGGTCTGATGACGAGGCAGAGGAGGATAATTATTGAGTTAATTGCGGAGCAGGGTCTCGGCTCCCTGAGGTGTCTTGACACCTTTTTATACATTCGCACTCTTTTCTTAGAATTGCACCTCACGATGCCTCGTACACTGTCACAGTAGTCTGTCACACACACACACACACACACACACACCTTATTCTCTGATGTGCTAATTTACAACCCCGATTCCAAAAAAGTTGGGACAAATTGTAAATAAAAACGGAATGCAATAATTTACAAATCTCAAAAACTGATATTGTATTCACAATAGAACATAGACAACATATCAAATGTCGAAAGTGAGACATTTTGAAATTTCATGCCAAATATTGGCTCATTTGAAATTTCATGACAGCAACACATCTCAAAAAAGTTGGGACAGGGGCAATAAGAGGCTGGAAAAGTTAAAGGTACAAAAAAGGAACAGCTGGAGGACCAAATTGCAACTCATTAGGTCAATTGGCAATAGGTCATTAACATGACTGGGTATAAAAAGAGCATCTTGGAGTGGCAGCGGCTCTCAGAAGTAAAGATGGGAAGAGGATCACCAATCCCCCTAATTCTGCGCCGACAAATAGTGGAGCAATATCAGAAAGGAGTTCGACAGTGTAAAATTGCAAAGAGTTTGAACATATCATCATCTACAGTGCATAATATCATCAAAAGATTCAGAGAATCTGGAAAAATCTCTGTGCGTAAGGGTCAAGGCCGGAAAACCATACTGGGTGCCCGTGATCTTCGGGCCCTTAGACGACACTGCATCACATACAGGCATGCTTCTGTATTGGAAATCACAAAATGGGCTCAGGAATATTTCCAGAGAACATTATCTGTGAACACAATTCACCGTGCCATCCGCCGTTGCCAGCTAAAACTCTATAGTTCAAAGAAGAAGCCGTATCTAAACATGATCCAGAAGCGCAGACGTCTTCTCTGGGCCAAGGCTCATTTAAAATGGACTGTGGCAAAGTGGAAAACTGTTCTGTGGTCAGACGAATCAAAATTTGAAGTTCTTTATGGAAATCAGGGACGCCGTGTCATTCAGACTAAAGAGGAGAAGGACGACCCGAGTTGTTATCAGAGCTCAGTTCAGAAGCCTGCATCTCTGATGGTATGGGGTTGCATTAGTGCATGTGGCATGAGCAGCTTACACATCTGGAAAGACACCATCAATGCTGAAAGGTATATCCAGGTTCTAGAGCAACATATGCTCCCATCCAGACGACGTCTCTTTCAGGGAAGACCTTGCATTTTCCAACATGACAATGCCAAACCACATACTGCATCAATTACAGCATCATGGCTGCGTAGAAGAAGGGTCCGGGTACTGAACTGGCCAGCCTGCAGTCCAGATCTTTCACCCATAGAAAACATTTGGTGCATCATAAAACGGAAGATACGACAAAAAAGACCTAAGACAGTTGAGCAACTAGAATCCTACATTAGACAAGAATGGGTTAACATTCCTCTCCCTAAACTTGAGCAACTTGTCTCCTCAGTCCCCAGACGTTTACAGACTGTTGTAAAGAGAAAAGGGGATGTCTCACAGTGGGAAACATGGCCTTGTCCCAACTTTTTTGAGATGTGTTGTTGTCATGAAATTTAAAATCACCTAATTTTTCTCTTTAAATGATACATTTTCTCAGTTTAAACATTTGATATGTCATCTATGTTCTATTCTGAATAAAATATGGAATTTTGAAACTTCCACATCATTGCATTCTGTTTTTATTTACAATTTGTACTTTGTCCCAACTTTTTTGGAATCGGGGTTGTAACTACATCACTGTTATTAACCCGTGTGGAGTGAAATGTATCCTTAAATGTCTACCTCCAATGCATTTTGGGTTATTTTCCTGAATCTGAATGTGATCTGTCACTCCGCCTCATTTAACAGTCATGTATTTTTGTTATTGTAGGTGGTGAACTGCATTCACCCGGACAACGAGAAGAGCCCAGAGATTCAGGTGAAAGTACTGAACTGTGACACGATCAGTCAAGTGAAGGAGAAGCTCCTGGATGCCATCTACAAGAATGTTCCTTATTCCCATCGCCAGAAAGCCTCAGACATGGATCTAGGTAAAAAAAAAAAAAGTATATATACGGTAACATACAGTGAATCTAAACAAGTGAAATAACACTCCAAATTAAAGATGTACTGGTTGTATGAGTGTTCTGAGAAAACAAAGGTGTGTAGATTTCAGAAGTGTTCTCGTATGCAGGTTTTTAGGCCGGATTCAGTTGAATTACACACACATGAGGGTTTAAGATTAAAACTGAGCACATCAGCATTCAGACCACAAACATTATTCAGAAATGGCATCATGCAACATGTCACGATGCATGTTTTGGACTGTAAATACACTCAAAACAGGTACGCAATGACATCCGAGGCCAATTGTTAAAGGAGAACTGAAGGCAAATTTTTTATTATCAAAATCCTATTTATCTCATTTTATTAAATATCGGAATGTATTTTTGATCGCTATTTTGTCGCTCCTATAGCAAGTTCTGAGTGTTTGAAATATGCTCTGTAATATATCAGTCCATATGTCAAAGCAATGGCCGTAAACGAGATTCGTTGAGACCTGTGCGAGACATCGTAGGATGAAAATAAAACGTACAGCGGAAATCAAAGTGACCAACATCTGCCAACGTTGTCAAAAGACGCGCGCGCCCTTCTTCGAATGCTGATGTGATCAAGCCGGAAGTTGTGTTTGTTTTGATAGCAATCAGGAACGTTTGAAAAAAGTCGGCAGTAACCGTCATTTAAACTCGTTTTTGTGCAATATTTCGTTTGGAAAACAGTTTTCAAAATGGCAGCACCGACACCTGGCTGACACTTCACGTTTCGAAGTCTCGCACAAGTCTCGTGAAGATCGCGCGGATAAGCGACGCCTGCTGTGGACCAAACGAACTAAATTCAACACGGCTAAAAACCCAATAGGCTGATAAGTATAATATTTAATTGCAATTAGTTGCCAATACGAGTCACGATATAAGGTTACTAAAACCAAAAACGTAATTGAATAACACGTTAAATAAGAAATAAAGCAAGTTTAAAAATGACTTCAGTTCTCCTTTAAATATTTAAATAATATTGGTTGGATTTTTTTCGTGGTATATCAGATATATTCCATTCAGTTAGCACGATACTGAACGAGTCGAAGGCGAGTAGCTGAATGGAATATATCTGATATACCACAAAAAAATCCAGCCAATATTATTATTATTATTATTATTATTATTATTATTATTATACATACACATTCCTTTCGGGTGTTCAACGCGTCTTTCTCTTTCAAAATTCTCGCCAAATCTTCCGGATTTAACAAAAAAACCTGGCGGCCATGTTTGTTTACAAATTGTCCCAGTTGCTCGCCAGCATGTGTGACGTCATGTTGTCTTGCAGCCATGCAATATCGTAAACCATATTCAACGCTCATTCTCCATTGGGTAGAGTGACGTAATACACGTAGGATAAGCGATATGCTAACAATATTGCATGCTATCAAACCAAATGAATGAAACCCGCTAGAAGGGAATAGAACACGTTTTTATTCCATCGAAAAAGTGTCCTGTATGTATAATAATTATTGTCTTTTTAAAGTGCACCTTATTTTAGCATGAATAACATCAGAGGGATTTTTCCATTTCCAGTTATCCAATCATGTAAAGTGAGCAGTAGCAGATGAGTGCTTGGTCAGCTTATTCTTCAAAAACTATGGGTGTTTGATCCACCGGAGAAAATTAACATAAACCTTTGCATTATTTGACTAATTTGACTCTGAATGTGTCTTTTACACTGCAAAAAAATACTTAAAGTGGAAAATACCTTGAACAAACCCAAATTTATCGACTATTTCCTATTATTAAAAGGTTGCTATAAACCTGATATAAGATTAATATTTAACAGTTATTCCACGAAATTGAGTCGTACATGAGCTGATGGCTGACGAGGGACATAACGCCGAGTTGGCTGTAAGCCATGTACGACAAGATTGAGAGGAATAACTGTTTTATTCTCTCCACAGTCACTGGATTTTGAGAACAGAGCATTTTTATTTTTTGCAAATTCGTTAAATAAAACCTTTATACAAAACATCCGACAAAATCATTTCCGCTTAGAATGTTGGTTCAGCAACACACTCCGCCATTTTGTTTTTCTCTACTCACGGTATATGAGCTGATATCCTAGTAGTAGCGTAGCCAATCAGAGCGCACGATTGCTCATATCCAGTGAATGTTGGTAGAATAAACCTAGTTATCGACCTTTCTACTAACTACAAGCTTGAAATAGTCTTATTTCTTGTTTTCTTATTCTACTGGCAGATAGTTTTGCTTCTTTTTAAAATAAATGTTTAAAATTTGCAGAATTATCTGCCAGGAGAATAAGAAATAAACTAAAGCCTGAAATTAGAAGAAAAAAAAAACAAGATTAAAAAAATAGGTTAAATAATTTAATATTTGGCTTACTGTAATGTTATAGTAGGAAATACTATATGAATTTGAACATAAAGAGAATAAATAAATTAAAAATAAAAATAAATTTGAGAATAAATATAAAAAAAAAAAACAGCCAGGACATACAACGGTGTATTCAGGCTGTTGTATATATATATTTTAAATTTATTAATTAATCTTAAAAAATATACAGAACTGAAGGAAGGGGTAATAGTCTGAGAAAAAAAGTCAGAATTTTCAAGATTAAAGTCAGAAAACTCTGTAGAGGGTGTCATGGCTCAGGTGGCTAAGGCACTGTACCATAAATCCGGGGACCCGGGTTCGGTCCTGACCGGAGGTCATTTCCTGATCCCTCTCTGTCTTTACACTGTTCTGTCCAATAAAGGTGAAAAAAAAAAAAGCCCAAAAAAAATCTGTAGATATTCTCTGAGATGATAAAATTTGTGAGAAACAAAAATTCAGAAAAGTAGTGGGGGGTTTCCACTTCAATTTGCAATGCTGGATTAACGTCATCAGATGCCATGTCTGGGCCGAGAGTTATAGGAAATTTTTGACTGCATTTCCCAGAATGCACTGCAGTCGGGAAACACGATTTTTTTCTCAGAGAATATCTGTGCTTTTTCTTGTTAATTTGTGATTTTTGTTGCAAATTTATGATCTCTGAGATTATCTGTTTTACTTGTTTTTTTTTCTTTTTTCTCTCTCAGAAGGTTACCCTCTCCCTCAGCTCTGTATGATTTTTTTTTATCTTTAACCTACAATGACCCTAATGCACTGTCGTACAGGACATGAGAACATATTAGTGAAAAAAAAGAATGGTTAGATATTACTGTACTTCAATTGTTATATGAATCAATTAGTGACATAATTTAATGAGAATTAGACATGGGTCTGTCTCAGAAACTGGGTACTGTGGGGGTCCCCCACTAAATATACTCACAGCCAATAAACTGTACGGTTTTGAATGGGGATGTTGATTTTAATTTGAAATAAAATGATGAAAGAAATAATACAGATAAAACTAAATCTTTGATGTGAATATTCAGAATTTGGCAAAAATTCTGCAAATTTGTGGGAAAATGGCGGCTTGATCTGGGACATGATAAATGGTTGACTACATCGCGTTCCCTTAAAAAGGTTGTAGTCCACTGAAAAGTCTACAGTTATCACTAATTGTATTTTAATTTGTAACTTTATCCACCTAAGGATTGGTGCGCTCACAGAATAATCATAACCGTAATAAAACATCATGCAAAATATTTCATCACCGTTGTAACTCCATTTTCCGCAAACCCAAAACCAATACGATCGTGTGTTTTGATCTAAACGGAAAGCCTCAGGGTCGAGGTCACTACCTCACCAAGAGTAGTAACTTAAAATCACTAAACATTTAGTTATAAATCTGCGATTTTGTTTTTTAAAACGAAAGCTGAAAGTTAGGTATAGAATATGTTTCTTACAGAATATGTTACGATGGTAGCTGGTCTTGTATGAATTTCTAAGCTATAAAATGAGTCGTGGTCTATTTTTTACCGTAGCGTGTTATTTGTGTGCGGGGAAGGACACGCATTAACAATTTGCATGTGTAGAATGGAATTTTCCACTCCAGCAGTTAGAAGTTGATCGTGCTTCCATTTGCGGTCTCTGTTACGCGGGTGATCTGTTCGGACGTTATCACTGAAAAGGTGAGTTTTGACAGTTTTATTTTGTTTTAGTCTTGCAGTATAAGGCAACAGAATGTTTTTCTTTTTTGTCTTACTTTCATATTTCGTAGTGTTTGCGTATTTTTGGCCAATATTTTGCAACCATGGTCAATTTAGATAGAACTTTTGATAGAATCTACGGCCAGTCATTTTGCCCCGCCCCCGCCTCGCACTCCGTCCGGTGCGGTAGTGATGTCCCGCAAATATAAAATATAAAAATAAAATATAATAAAAATATAAAAATAGTAAATATAAAATATAAAAGGGGCGGCACGGTGGTGTAGTGGTTATCGCTGTCGCCTCACAGCAAGAAGGTCCGGGTTCGAGCCCCGTGGCCGGCGAGGGCCTTTCTGTGTGGAGTTTGCATGTTCTTCCCGTGTCCGTGTGGGTTTCCTCCGGGTGCTCCGGTTTCCCCCACAGTCCAAAGACATGCAGGTTAGGTTAACTGGTGACTCTAAATTGAGCGTAGGTGTGAATGTGAGTGTGAATGGTTGTCTGTGTCTATGTGTCAGCCCTGTGATGACCTGGCGACTTGTCCAGGGTGTATCCCGCCTTTCACCCGTAGTCAGCTGGGATAGGCTCCAGCTCGCCTGTGACCCTGTAGAAGGATAAAGCGGCTAGAGATAATGAGATGAGAGATAAAATATAAAAATAGTCAAATTAGAAAATTTATTTTTTGACCATAATGTCCCAAATGAGAGAGCAGTTTCTGAGACGGACCCTTATATAAAATGACCAAATTATGTTATGAGGGAGTGGCCGCAATGCAAAAGGCCGAATCTGCCTGCAGAGTCACCAGGACAGGAAGGAGAAAAGCACCGCGATGCCAGATCCAGAAGGAAATAACAATCTGAAAATAATGCTATGGGAATTGAATCTCGTCCAAATATGGCTTAATATTCAATCTTTACAAGATATTAAGACATGTTACTCTTCTTCGTCCTGTCTGAAACAGGTTTAATGCTGGATGGAATGGTGCACAGAGGAGTAGCTTGTCCTCGATCATGAATCATGTCCACAGAGATGTAGAGCATGACTTTGCCACAGCCTTGCGATTTCAGGGTCAGGAATTTTTTTTTGCGCAGAAATCGGTGGCATTGACTGAAGCCTGGGATGACAGGACAAGAGAAAGAGAGTCCTGCTCACTGTCTCCTGGGCTTTTTTTAACAAATCCGCAGTGTCCTCGCCCACAAATACACCCTCACATACAGTATGTGGTGGAACTTATTTTTACACACGGGTTTGACAGCAGGGAGAAAGAGATGTAGTTAGCAGAAATCAAAATAACAGCACGTTGGTCTGCACAATTCCATTTTTCCATTTAATCATGGTACAATTTACAATCAGGGCAGTCCATCACAGCCCAGCAGCTAGTCATTTCCTTTCTGAATTTTTTTTTGTCCTCTATCTCCCTGAGCTGTGTTGCATTTAAGTGGTGTGTTTTTATAACAAGTAATATATCGGCCTTGCCACGAGCGACACCCTGTGTGTCCACATTTTTTGCTGTAATTCTATATTTATATTCCGCTGTAGACTGATGCTGGGGTTTGAGCATGAAAGCTTCGATAACAAGATGGAAAACAGTGTTTCAGGCTTTTGACTGGTCTCACAGTGAAATAATTCACAGATTTATTTGCCTTGTGGTAAACTTATAAGCAAATACAGAACGGCATGCGATTTGAAAATGAAGGATTTCTCTTTGTAAATGGTTTTTAAAGTCATGAAAACTATTTATGAACTTATTCTTAGTTGTTTATATATTTGGATTCAGCCTCTAATTTTAGATTTGTATTTGCATGGCACGTTCATGATGTGAGTGTAGCCTATATTTGAGTGTTTATTTCAGTTCTGTCAAAGACGGAGATGCACATTTGCAGAAATATTTTCACTAATTTCACCAGATCGCTATGGATTTTCACAGGGGTGTAGAGCACGCGGGGCGGCACGGTGGTGTAGTGGTTAGCGCTGTCGCCTCACAGCAAGAAGGTCCGGGTTCGAGCCCCGGGGCCGGCGAGGGCCTTTCTGTGTGGAGTTTGCATGTTCTCCCCGTGTCCGCGTGGGTTTCCTCCGGGTGCTCCGGTTTCCCCCACAGTCCAAAGACATGCAGGTTAGGTTAACTGGTGACTCTAAATTGAGCGTAGGTGTGAATGTGAGTGTGAATGGTTGTCTGTGTCTATGTGTCAGCCCTGTGATGACCTGGCGACTTGTCCAGGGTGTACCTCGCCTTTCGCCCGTAGTCAGCTGGGATAGGCTCCAGCTTGCCTGCGACCCTGTAGAAGGATAAAGCGGCTAGAGATAATGAGATGAGATGAGGTGTAGAGCACGCCGAGCCCTTTCCGAAGAGGGCACCCACGGCCCACTATGACCACAGCTCGACTTGCTATTCACCCCTGAAGCCCCGTGTGAGCGCGGCTCACCGAAAACTTTAATATGCGCCCTGACTCCAGCCACGCGCGCACGGAGGGATTTAAAAACTCATAACTCAGCCACCAAAAGCCCTAGCCCCACCAAACTTTACAGGCACCTCCCTCTCCCCAAGACCTTCTGAAACAGCCCAGGCACAGCCCATTACAACCGCGGCTCGGCCCATTATTCGTGACAAATTTCAATTTCGGCCTACTTCTGGAGTATTTTACTGGTTTGACCTAGATTCTTTGTCTCAGGTCGCGCTATAGAAAGCATCGTGAGAATACAGGTAATTAGGTCAGGTAAGCATCATCACTTACCACAGGTGGTCGGATCCTGAACCACTGGTCTGTTGGTTGAGCATGGCTATAGAGAGCGTGCACGTGACGTCACGAGGTCACATGATATTTGTTTATCTGCCATCTTGGACGGCATGGCCGCGTGTAGAACTTAGACGAACCCGTTCTAATTATCAAGTGTGTGGGAGTAGATCTTTCGAGAATGGTTATATCTTGTTCAGCATTTGGTTGTACCAATAGACAGGGCCAAAAGGAGGGCGTGTCATTTTATAGATTCCCCACAGACGAGGAGAGACGCGCAAAATGGGTGTCCATTGTGCGAAGAGAAAACTGGTACCCCAGTTCTATCAGCCGAATTTGTAGTGAACACTTCATATCAGGTAGGCGTAATCTTCTAATTCAATAATAATTCTGCACAGATAAAGATAGCGGTGATTTGTGATTTTTTTCCAGACAAAAACATACATATTTACAACCCTGTCATTATCTGGAACTGAGTTTAGATTTCGAACATTCTTACAGTAAAACGTCCTGCATAGTCTCTTTATGATAAACGTCTTAATGCCACTTACCCGTGAGCTTATCAAGTAGACATTCTTCTTCGGGACCTTCCAGAGGTATAGTTGGGATACCCATCCCGCAACAAAATATTTATAAGCTTCCAGGCTCTTGTAAGCTTTGAGGGCTTTGCCAGTGTAACACGATTCATGATTAACAAGAAAATTGTAAATGGCATGGTAGGCCAGATCGGGCAAATCGCCGGCACCGCAGCTCCGAATTTCCCTGAACAAGGATTGCGGCACGTTGTACGGATCTGCAATCCCCAACCTGGAACACTTTTCCACGTAACGCTGCCTCACGTCACCTTCAAGATGCTGAACAAACTTAGACAAGTTATCGCGCGATGTAGATGGGGTATTTTCCGAATTTTCTTGGGGATTACTCCCTGGATCCATTACGCTCGCGCAAGGTAAACAATCCTGAAGCCGTCCAATATGGCGGAGTAAACACGGACGGGTCACGTGACTGCACATCCTCTATAGTCCATGTAGTCAGCTAGCGGTAAAGCAAACAAATGCCTCGTGATCGATACCAAGTGGTGCACATATATTTCTGAGTGATGCACATGCATCAGTTGCATCGGTTTGGATCCGCCCCTGCTCTGTGAGCCGTTTTCAGACTAAAGTAAAAGAAAAACGTTACATCAGTATTTACACAGGAAAGTTATGCGTATTCAGAGTCGGGTTACGTACCTGCTTAAATCGACTTTCTTTCACCACTGTCTCTTTAAACACAAGCACTTGCAGGGATAGAAGATGTGGACTGAATAAGGAAATAGCATTTGTTCTTTGTCATCGAATGTAATATGATGTAACACAAAAGCAAGAAATTAAAAAAAAAGTTAAAAGGTGATATACTGGAAGAACAAAGTGATGGTGTAATGATTATCAAATAGGAGTCTACTATATTAGCTATACAGCATACTATAATCCTAGTGTGTGCATACATTAAATACACTCACTGGCCACTTTAATAGGAACTTGTTCTTGGCTGCAGGAGTGGAACCCAATGTGTTCTTCTACTGTTGCATGCTGAGATGCTTTTCTGTTCACCACGGTTGTAAAGAGTGGTTATCTGAGTTACTATATCCTTCCTGGCAAAAAAGCTCAAACTGCTCAATCTGTCCATTTCCCTCTGACCCTCTCTCATCAACAAGGCGTTTGTTTCCACCCACAGAACTGTCGCTCACTCACGCAGTGTTTTTTGTTTTTCGCACCATTCTGTGTAAACTCTAGAGACTGTTGTGTGTGAAAACCCCAGGAGATCAGCAGCTTCTGAAATACTCAAACCAGCTCAAACCAACACCCATACCACAGTGAAAGAAAGTCACACTTCACTGTGAGATCACAATTTTTCCCATTCGGATGTTTGAACAGTCAGTGCGTTTACATGCACATAGAGAAAATCGAATTTCTGCCGTAGCTCGACTGAAATCGAAGTTCTAAATGCCATGGAAACACCTTAGCTTGGCTGAAATCGAACCGAACTGGATTTCTCGTAATCGAGCTACGCGACCTAGATTATGCGATTGTAGCCGAGCTACTTAGTGCATGTAAACCCTATCGAGCTACGTAGTCGAGCTACTTACTTCAGCACTGCCCCTTCCAGAAGTGACGAGTGACGAGACCACAAGCGGGAAACACAATAGCCTCGGTCGGCATGACAACAGTAGTAGAAACGTGGACTTCTGGAGCAATGAGGAGATAGAGTTCATGCTCATTCAGCTTAAGGAGTTGAATATATATATATTAGTGCTGTCAAAAATGTTGCGTTATTAACGCGTTAACTTGACTCAATTTTAACGGCGATAATTTTTTTATCGCGAGATTAACGCTCTGTGACATGATGTAGGTTTTTCATAAGCTTTTGAAACTGGCAGGAACTTGGAACAGAGACTTTGCTTAGAAAACCGATAGCAGCTAGACTGTAATGCCATGCCCCGCACAGCCAGAGTCCTCTGCCCTCCTCCCCCAAAGAACCAGCGCGGGCAGGGCGCGCGCGCCTCGAGCCACGGTGCTCGGCTTAGGTTTCGTTTTCCCATCCGCGGCTCCAGCCCGACTTTGCAGTGGCTGTGACATGTTATGCTCTGCAGTAAAAAAAAAAAACATTGGTACAAAGCAAGCCCATTCACTTTTTTATGCTGATAAGAGAATTACAATGGTTTTTCATGTGACAAAAACGTGTGATTAAATTGCGATTAATCGCGAGTTAACTATTACAGTCGCAACATTAATCGCGATTAAATATTTTAATCGCTTGACAGCACTAATATATATATATATATAATATATCTTGATGTTGCTGTCCTCGTCGTCGTTCTTCTTGTGAACACGAAACTGATAACTTTGTTTATACTCTTGAATAACTCTTCTTCATGACGACAACCGGAAGTGTACCAACACGATGGGGCATGTAGCGCCACCTGTGGCTCGGGTGCACAATGTACCTCACACAATAGCTCGATTTCCTTGTGTGCATGTAGGATTGGATTTCTCTGGCACCCCTGCTGGGACCCTTAGCTCGATTACCGACAGTAGCTCGATTTGGATGTGCATGTAAACGCACTGATTGTGAACGTTAACTGAAGCTCTTGATTCGTATCTGCGTGATTTGATGCGTTGTGCAAGTGGCCAGTGAAATATATATAAAATATGACTTCTAAATTAATTGTCAGCTTATAAAACAGCACTTGATCCAGTTGATATCACACATGAAAAATAATGTCCTGAAGTTCAAGGTCACTATCTCGTGTAACCGAGACACCCAAGATGATGCAACTTCAGACGTTTGAAGTCTGAATTTAATCCTCACTCTGTACACGCAACTCAACTTTGAACCCAGCTCCCAAAAATGTGAAGAGACTTTCTCAGGCTGTCGCTTTTTATCCTTTTCCTTTTCCCTGCTCTGTGTGAGAACATCCACGGTGGGTTTTGGCAGTCCAGACAATCTGAGAGCAAATTCTTTTCTTTCTCTATCACTCTGTCTTTATTTCAATCCCTGCTCTACGTTCCATTTGTTTATTTTGTCCTCTCTGGAGTAGCTCATTTGCATATTGATAGAGAAAGGTACAGTACTGAGGAATAAAACAATAGGAAAAATTTTTACTCTCTCTCTCTCTCGCTCGCTCTTTCTTTCTCTCTCCTGATGATTTGGAATGCAAAGTTTCTCCTCATCCCCCAGAGATCCACATGTTTCATCATCTCTCACTGTGATTGCTGTTTTGTTTATCGAGTCACAAGCAGCAGAGATAGCAGCCGTGACGAGGGATCTCTCTCTCTGCCCCCCAACCCAATCACACATTCATTTATGGCATGATTGGAATCGAAAAAGACGGAAACAATGACCCTTGCCTGTCTTTTGTGGCTGCAGAAGGACATATTTAGTTAATTCAGGGCTGTGTTTCTCTTCTCATCATAACGCACCTCTGGATCTAAAGCTGCACAGGCGCAGGTCTTCTGAAGGGCTCCCAGGGGCCGGCTGGAGCAGAGGCGATACACAGAAGAGAAGCAATTTCTCTGTTTCTCTAGAAATTGCTGTGGAAGTGCAATAAGAGCTTGGCAGGAGGCTTAGCGTAGGTCGATTAGAGCCGTTCGGGCTCGGGCTTCTGCAGATGAAAAAGGAAGTGGCTTTGTGTACCAGGCCTAATCACTCCCATCGATCCGGCAGCCGCGACGACCCAAAGAGCAGAAAGCGAGATTAATTTACCTGTCTTCCACCTTCCTATTTCAGTCCTTCTCCCGCTTTGCCTTGTTTCCTCCGCCTCATTCGTTCTTTCGCACTTGTTCTCCTCTCGCTGTCTCTTGACCTTGTTCTCTCTCTCAGTGTGAATCACACTGTTTTCAAGAAGAAAGCCTGATCATTAAATCTTTCTCTTCCACAGAAGAAGCCTTTTTCTTTTGACTTTGCCTCCACAGGAAACAGTTTCAACTCAGGAAGACAGGAGAATGTGTAAATGTGCTTGTGATGTTTTCAGCTTCTCATCATTACAGTCCTCGTGAATGTTTTTGTCTTTAATTTTTTTTTTTTTTGCAGAGTGGCGTCAAGGCAGAGGGGTTCGGATCATCCTGCAGGATGAGGACACGACCACGAGGATCGAGAGTGACTGGAAGAGGCTCAACATGCTGTCTCATTACCAGGTACGACTCGGAATATAGCCTTTTCCATTATACAGCATATCTACGGACAGGGATCCTATAAGGAGTAGCAGCGATGTGGAATTCTCACGTCTGATTGGTCAGGGGCGGCACGGTGGTGTAGTGGTTAGCGCTGTCGCCTCACAGCAAGAAGGTCCTGGGTTCGAGCCCCGGGGCCGGCGAGGGCCTTTCTGTGTGGAGTTTGCATGTTCTCCCCGTGTCCGCGTGGGTTTCCTCCGGGTGCTCCGGTTTCCCCCACAGTCCAAAGACATGCAGGTTAGGTTAACTGGTGACTCTAAATTGAGCGTAGGTGTGAATGTGAGTGTGAATGGTTGTCTGTGTCTATGTGTCAGCCCTGTGATGACCTGGCGACTTGTCCAGGGTGTACCCCGCCTTTCGCCCGTAGTCAGCTGGGATAGGCTCCAGCTTGCCTGCGACCCTGTAGAAGGATAAAGCGGCTTGAGATAATGAGATGAGATGAGATGATTGGTCAGGAAGTGGAGATTCATTTTCTGTAAGTGAAGCTCTGACTGCAAGATCAATCACAAATTGCAGTTTTAAATATTAATGCTCTTATATGTTTTTATATTTAAATATATACTATACGCATATTATCAAACTAAACTATATTCATTTTTCTTGCCAAAATGTGACATATCTCAATTTATTCTATACACATTCACTAGATATGAGCAATCGCGCGCTCTGATTGGCCACGCTACGACTAGGATATCGGCTCATACACTGTGAGTAGAGAAAAACAAAATGGTGGCGCAACTCAGGTCAGATATATCACTTTGTTGTCAAGTATTTAAAAGAAACAGAAATAGCTAAAAGAATTTTTTTTTCCCAAACACACCCCAGATATCTCCTGTTCCACATTCCAGCCCAGTCGGTGGCAGTAATGTATCTTTAAGTTTGTTTGCCAACCCTCAAAATAACCCTGAAGAAGAAGAAAACAAAATGGCGGAGTGTGTTGCTGAATCAACCAAGGACGAAATAAAAACTCTACTCGAAAACAAAACCCCCAAAAATACAAAAAAAGTAACAAAATACAGAATGAAAGTATTTGATTGTAAGAATGGATTTTTTTTCAAGAATTATTATTATAGCATTTTTTACAAATTGCTCCTGTCATTTCATCGGTTTGTTTACATTCTAAGCGGAAATGATTTTGTCGGATGTTTTGTATGAAGGTTTTATTTATCGAATTTGCAAAAAAAAAATACAAATAAAAATGCTCTTTCTCAAAATCCAGTGAATGTGGATAGAATGAAACAGTTATTCCACTCAATCTCACCGTACATGGATTACAGCGCCATCAGCTCATGTACGACTCGATTTCATGAAATAACTGTTAAATATACACTCAGCCACCACCTGTACACCTGAACCTGCAGTTTTAGTGAGATGCTTTTCTGCTCAACACGGTTGTAAGGAGTGGTTATCAGGTTCAACTTCCTGTCAGCTCAAACTAACCGTTCTCCTCTGACCCCTCTCATCCTGTATGAACTCTACAGACTGTTTGTGAAAATCGCAGGAAATCAGCAGTTTCTGAAAAAGTTACTGAGATCACAGAGCTTGACTGGTTTTGTTTTCAACTATAACTTTACCAATAAAAGTAAGTCATAAGATCGGAGGAGGAGAGTACCAGTCAGTAATATCAGTGCTGCAAGGAAACCAGTAATTTTCTGCTTCAAACAGATAAATGCAGTGGTGCTTGAAAGTTTGTGAACCCTTTAGAATTGTCTATATTTCTGCTTAAATATGACCAAAAACATCATCAGATTTTCACACAAGTCCTAAAAGTAGATAAAGAGAACCCAGTTAAACAAATGAGACAAAAATATTATACTTGGTCATTTATTTATTGAGGAAAATGATCCAATATTACATATCTGTGAGTGGCAAAAGTATGTGAACGTCTAGGATTAGCAGTTAATTTGAAGGTGAAATTAGAGTCAGGTGTTTTCAAACAATGGTATGACAATCAGGTGTGAGTGGGCACCCTGTTTTATTTAAAGAACAGGGATCTATCAAAGTCTGATCTTTACAACACATGTTTGTGGAAGTGTATCATGGCACGAACAAAGGAGATTTCTGAGGACCTCAGAAAAAGCGTTGTTGATGCTCATCAGGCTGGAAAAGGTTACAAAACCATCTCTAAAGAGTTTGGACTCCACCAATCCACAGTCAGACAGATTGTGTACAAATGGAGGAAATTCAAGACCATTGTTACCCTCCCCAGGAGTGGTCGACCAACAAAGATCACTCCAAGAGCAAGGCGTGTAATATTCGACAAGGTCACAAATGACCCCAGGGTAACTTCTAAGCAACTGAAGGCCTCTCTCACATTGGCTAATGTTAATGTTCATGAGTCCACCATCAGGAGAACACTGAACAACAATGGTGTGCATGGCAGGGTTGCAAGGAGAAAGCCACTGCTCTCCAAAAAGAACATTGCTGCTCGTCTGCAGTTTGCTAAAGATCATGTGGACAAGCCAGAAGGCTATTGGAAAAATGTTTTGTGGATGGATGAGACCAAAATAGAACTTTTTGGGCTGAATGAGAAGTGTTATGTTTGGAGAAAGGAAAACACTGCATTCCAGCATAAGAACCTTATCCCATCTGTGAAACATGGTGGTGGTAGTATCATGGTTTGGGTCTCTTTTGCTGCATCTGAGCCAGGATGGCTTGCCATCATTGATGGAACAGTGAATTCTGAATTATACCAGCAAATTCTAAAGGAAAATGTCAGGACATCTGTCCATGAACTGAATCTCAAGAGAAGGTGGGTCATGCAGCAAGACAACGACCCTAAGCTCACAAGTCGTTCTACCAAAGAATGGTTAAAGAAGAATAAAGTTAATGTTCTGGCATGGCCAAGTCAAAGTCCTGACCTTAATCCAATGGAAATGTTGTGGAAGGACCTGAAGCGAGCAGTTCATGTGAGGAAACTCACCAACATCCCAGAGTTGAAGCTGTTCTGTACGGAGGAACGGGCTAAAATTCCTCCAAGCCGGTGTGCAGGACTGATCAACAGTTACCGCAAACGTTTAGTTGCAGTTATTGCTGCACAAGGGGGTCACACCAGATACTGAAAGCAAAGGTTCACATACTTTTGCCACTCACAGATATGTAATATTGGATCATTTTCCTCAATAAATAAATGACCAAGTATCATATTTTTATCTCATTTGTTTAACTGGGTTCTCTTTATCTACTTTTAGGACTTGTGTGAAAATCTGATGATGTTTTAGGTCATATTTATGCAGAAATATAGAAAATTTGAAAGGGTTCACAAACACTACAACACCGCTATAACAAACGCTTAGTACAAACTTTTGCACATAATGAAATAAGTTTGCGTCCCCCAACTTTAATGACAATGAATTGGAGTCTTCAGTAAAACATCAGTGAGCCATGCGCTCCTCTTTCCCCAGAGACAAACAATAAGGCTACATCCACACGACAACGGCAACGTGATGTTATATAAAAATATATCGCGTCCAAATGGGCAACGATCAGTAAAATATCAGGTCCATATGGCAACGCAACGCTTGCTGAAAATGATGCAATACACATGCCACACCTCTAGGGGCGCTGTAAGACGGTCCCTTCGGAGACACCAGAACAATAGAAGTAGTAAGGACGCATGCGCATAAACTATTATGCGCGAGACTTCATATTAGCCACAAAGTCAGGAAAATCTGTTCGTAAAATTACATTATAATGACCAAATACAATGAAAAGTATTTTTCCAGTCTCACCTGTGAAAGGTAATCCCATGTGATCTCGTTTGGACGGCAAACCTGTTGGTACAGTTAAACGCAGCTAATCTTTATTCTCCGCTTTGACCTCTCCAAAATGGCGGCGAGGATGACACATGATTCTACGCGGAAGGCGGCGTCTTTAATGGTCCGGAATAAATTGAATGATACACGTTGATGGATTAATTTGTTTCTCACCTGTGAAAGGTAATCCCATATGATCTCGTTTGGACGGTAAACCTGTTGGTACAGTTAAACGCAGCTAATCTTTATTCTCCGCTTTGACCTCTCCAATATGGCAGCGAGGATGACGTATGATTCTACGCGGAAGGCGGCGTCTTTAATGGTCCGGAATAAATTGGATTAATTTGCTCCTCTACACCCTTTTTGAGGAATGTATTGTCGGACTTAAATCAACATCTGAAGAGGTGAGATCGCTCCTTTTTTCCCCTATTTTTGCTGGCGGGATTGCACCATTACACAATAAATATTCACAGTGAAAATATTTTGTAAGCGTGTTTTATGAACCAAGTTATAGGATTTGTTGACAACTCGCATCGCAATGAGAAGATCATTGGCACTACTGGTGTTAAGAATCAGACCATTTCATAAATGAATATTTTGCTGTAGAGCTGCAGTGTTTGTACAATTGCATGTTTTTGCTTCACTATTACTGTCACTATTCTGCTTCTTGCATTACTACTGTGAACTAACACTGAACATAATAATAATAATAATAATAATAATAATAATAATAATATCCAAGCTTGTGTTTCACTCTCACTAGTGCTCTGTAAGGCTTTTTCCTGGTGATATTCGTTACACTTCTACCCGGCGTGAAGCACTCACAGTCATGTGGTTGTGACGTCATCGTAAACAAATCCGTTCTACTCATCCAGACGACTTCACAACGGCAACGTTGCCAGATCTTTCCACTCTGGAACCCGTTCTCAAAAAGATTGCGTTTTGGGCACCCAAAACGCCGGTGCCGTGTGGACGCCAGGCCTAAACGATAAGCAATTGTATCGGAGTCACCTGAATCCGTTGCCATGTGGACAGGGCCTAAGTTATCAAGTCCGCAGTCGAGTTAACAGTACGTGTTAACACCATAAAACAAAGGCTTAATTTGTCTCGCTTAGGTGTCAATCTTGAACAATTAAACAGTAAGTGCTAAAGAAGGCAACTAGACTTGCTTGAAATCCTTGAAGACGTTTCACCTCTCATCTGAAAGGCTTCTTCAGTTCTGTCTGACTAGTGAGGAATTCCAGGGATTTATCCTCTCGTGGACCAAAAGCAACCCTAAGGAGAGTCTTTGAGGTCACATGGGTCGTTGAGTCATCCTGTAGGTGTTAGGGTTATTGAAGGCTGGGTGTGAACGATGTTAGCAGCCTAGAGGGTCGTTAGGGTGATCTGTGGGTCATTGGCTCTCTGCCATCATGTGAGTCATTGAAGGCAGCTGAGTTTTGGTGTGGATGTGTATTCAGTTTTCTGGGAAGTGTACCAAGGACTGCATTGTAGGTGGCTGATAAGTGGTGTCTCAGACCACCTGCTCTGTTCAGTGATGGTCATTCCAGGTTGACGAAGATGGCTTCTTTTACTCCTCTTTCAAACCACCGGTCTTCTCTGGCTAGAATGCAAACATTGCAGTCCTGAAACGAGTGTCCTTTATTATTGAGATGAAGATAGACTGCAGAGTCCTGGCCTGAGGTTCTGGCTCTCCTGTGTTGAGCCAATGCGCTTGTGAAGCGGTTGTTTCATTTGCCCAATGTACAGGTCTGTGCGTTCCTCACACTATGTTGTCCTGTTTGTGTCTGGGTATTCTGTCCTTAGGGTGGACCAGTTTCTGCCTCAGAGTGTTACTGGGTCTGAAATGTACAGGAACGTTGTGTTTGTAGAAGATCCTCCTGAGTTTCTCAGATAGTCCAGAAATGTAGGGAATGACACCTACAGGATGACTGAGAGGGTCAACGACCCATGTAACCTCAGCGACTCTTCTTAAGGTTGCTTTTGGTCCACTGGAGGATAAATACCTGGAACTCCCCACTAGTCAGACAGAACTGAAGAAGCCTTTCGGATGAGAGGTGAAACATCTTCAAGGATTTCAGGCAAGTCCAGTTGCCTTCTTTAGAACCTACGGTTTACAATGACCTGGATGACTGAGAACCTTCACAGACGTATCTCTAACAATTATCGAGAATGGTAATCACTGACTTCAAAAAATCCCTAAAAAGGACTATTTTATGAGCTGAAAAGCAGTTTTACTCGAGTCTTTATTCTGTAAGCACTGTTGTCACATGGCTACTCATAAATGTAAGATACTCTCCGCCAAAGATAAACTTCATATCCTGGAGTGTCTAAAGCATGGTGAGAAAGCAACAAATGTGTCAAAAGAATACGGTATCCTGAAAAATTCAATTTCAACTTTTAAAACAAAAGAAAATGAGCTCTGAGAATTTGTCCATGACTGCCATCAACAGGATGGGCTGAAAAGAAAGAAAATCCGGCGAGCAAACGATGGCGCGTGACAGCGACTTATTTCCTATACTCTGTAAATATGTAATTGAATTATGCGCAAATATAAATTAAACACAGTTGGTCTTGTTTTAGATAAGAGTGAGTGTTTGGTGTGACAAGTGGCTCCATTTCAGTATTACGAACTTTTCAGTATAATGAACTATTTGGACGTCCCTTAAGGAGTTCGTTATATCGGTGTTAAAGTGTAGCTAAATTCAAGTGTACAGACAGATCTAACCTTTCTACATTTGGGGCTTTATATTCAGGCTCACCATCTGCAGATGTTCATCAACTAAAGATTATAAAAATGCAAATTAACTTGTAAATGTTTTCAGTTTTAATTTCAACGCAGAAAATGGCTAGCTAATGCTATCTAGATAAGAAGAAACCTTTATTTGTCACATGCACAGTGAGATTCATCATCTGCATTTAACCCATCTGAAGCAGTGAACACACGCACTTAGAGCAGTGGGCAGCTATACTATAGCACCCGGGGAGCGGTCAGGGGTTCAGTACCTTGCTCAAGGGCACTTCAGCCCAAGACCACCCCACTTTAACCTAACCGCATGTCTTTGAACCCGGAAGAAACCCACGCAGACATGGGGAGAACATGCAAACTCCATACAGAAAGGCCCTCGCTGGCCGCTGGGCTCGAACCCAGAACCTTCTTGCTGTGAGGCGACAGTGCTAACCACTACACCACCGTGCCACCCAAGATAAAGCTCTTGGGCACATATTTGTGTTTGTTTTTTTTTGTTTTTTTTAGTTCGCTTAAAAACACATATTGTGAATAATGCTTTTTGAAAGGAATGCTGTATTTGCTTGCAATGCAGTCAGGTCCAGGTAATACATAGCAATGACTATAGAGATGAGAGTTGAAGTCAGGTGTCCCTACTCATTTGTTAGGCCCCACCCCCTTCTCCCAATACCAAGGTCCAGCATGTTTCCAAAGCTGTCATTCACTTCATTCCCAAGTGTATCCATGACTTCTTACGATATCGTAGAATAACGCTTTAAAAATTAATCCCTGGAGGAAATTTTTTTTAAAATGTGCTGATATCAGCATAGAGAAAGCTAACTGTTCAAATGAGACCGTGTACAGAAGGTGACGGGGGGGGAGGCTATTTTGTCGTTGAAACACATGGGGATGGGTGGAGCTACAGCTTATACTGCAGCCAACCAGCAGGGGCGCTAGACCTGCAGTGGCTTCACTTTTTATGCCTCCGCCACTGTAAGGTGCAGAAGGCATTATGTTTTCGGGTTGTCCGTCCGTCCGTCCGTCCGTGCATGCGTCCGTGCATGCGTGCGTCCGTCCTGCAACCTTGTGAACGCGATATCTCAAAGGCTAATGAAAGGAATTTCACCAAACTTTCACCATTTGTGCGCTTTGGGACAAACATGAACTGATTAGATTTTGAAATCAAAAGGTCTAAGGTCAAGGTCACTGTGAGGTCAAATGTCTGTCCGAAAACCTTGTGAACACAATATCTCCAAGGCTAATACAAGTAATTTCACCAGGTCAAGATTACTGTGAGGTCAAATGTCCATCCCCAAATCACAACTTAATAAGGCGTGTAGTCTACCGGGCGGAGGCGTCCCCATCGACGCTGTTGGCGTCGAGTTCTAAAAAAAAAAAAAAGAAGCCTTTATTTATTCGTCACATGCACACTTCAAGCACAGTGAAATTCATCCTCTGCATTTAACCCATCTGAAGCAGTGAACACACACACACACACACACACACACACACACACACACACACACAGAGCAGTGGGCAGCCGCACCAGAGCGCCCGGGGAGCAGTATCTCTATCTAGTTAGAGATGTTATGCTGTCCATGTTTTTTAATACTCATTGGTAAATAGTGTGTATGTGGTGACCAGTTGTGATGACAAAATCTCTCTCTCTCTCTCTCTCTCTCTCTCTCTCTCTCTCTTTTTTTCTTTAAAAGCCAAACAATAGCTGGCAGCCACTGGCTGTGATTATTACACAGGAGTGTAAAATATATTCTTCATAGTGACTAAAATTGTGCATAGCAATGACAGCCTAATCGTGTATCCACTTATAAAATCAACAATAATGACGTGTGTGTGTGTGTGTGTGTGTGTGTGTACTGATTCTCAGTAAATATAGGCAGCTGATATTACAGTTTGTACCACAGTGCTGTTGAATTCTTGATTCTGATTGGTCAGAAGTCATTGAACTTTGTTCTATATCATCAGCTCTGACGATTTTGCAGCTGTAAATGCGATCATTCGAATACGTTACCGTTTCTATAGTAACAGCTCACTTGAACGATGGACGCTCCATATCAACTGCTTTTATTTATTTTTTTAAAATAGCGTAATTGTTGGAAGCAGTCTCTCGTGTCAGTGCCTGGCAGAGGGGAACCATCAGGGCCTTCTAGTCCTTCAGAGAAGCCCAAACATATCAGCGTTTCAAATGTTATATTTAATTTCTTTCATTTTTTCATAATATCATTATAATTATTCTCTTCTGATTCTAATTTGGCCTCATTTTCTATCAAATTTGCTTCAGAAATGAAAGGACAGAAATTACTGTCCTGAAAACATTAAAATCGAGAGTGAGATTGTTTTGTTTGTTGTCTCGAGGCTGAGAAGAGTTTAGAGCTGCTCACTCATTGGTTCGGACTTCATTGCCGGGACAGAAGGCCATGGCAGTGTGTGTTTATGTAGGAAGTGACAGATTAATTAATTAATTAATCAATCAGATTTTGATTTATAGTGGGAGGGAACAAAAATGTATCGCCCTCGGACTTCTCGAAGGCCAACGCGAGCTTAACCACGAGTCAGCACCATCAGCGTAGCGGTGATTTTTATCAAAAATCTTATAAATGTTTGCCAGCATTTCTCAGGAGAATAGCATTAATTTTACAGCATGGATAGCGATAACGACAGCGTTCACAGCGAAAGCGAGTTTTACTACCCTGAGGAAGAAGAAATAAAAGAAAACATTTCAGGAGAAAACTAAAAACCTCTAACTTGCTAACACTGAGCAAAAGCATGGCTGAATCCTGAATGACTCAATTTTGTATAAATAGGGGACTACATAGGCGGCAAAATGTAGTTTTTTTCCTGCCATGGAAGTGCATTTGTATAGATAGTTTTCATTGACGTCACGGCATTCCGGGGAATGCCCTCCATCTTGGGGGGCAAACAAAACGGACCATCGCTATTACCAGCTACGTTATCTCGGACGAATTTATAAAGTTATATAGTCAGTTTTCTAAAATAAAGATCAATGTCGGCAAAATCAAGCAAACGGAAGTATATGGATACATTAGACGACATCTCACGACAATGGTATGCAGCCAAACTGGCCTTGATTGGGGGAATTGACCCCTACAAAGTGGACAAAGATGCATTTTCAAGTGACTATGCAGGGCTGCCATCCATATCGTACCCTGATATTGTGAACTATTTCGTGAATAGTAAAAGCGCCTACACACTTGACGACCTCAAAGCATACAAGTCGCTGGAGTCATACAATTATTTTGTCTGTGGCTGGGTCCGTGAAGTCCACCATATAAAAACAAGTGACAGTCGTGTCCTAATTACAGCCAAGGTGTGTAAACATTGGAATTTTAGAGCTCTCAACACTGCATATAAATATATGTGTGTGTATAATATCGAGTTGATTTAAGACAAATTTTACATCCATTAGTGGTATTACAGTACCATGTCAGTTCCAGTTAGGCATCCTCCAGAGATTGTTTAGATGATGTTTTGGTTTCCAAAAACAAACTTAAAGGAACAGTCCACCGTACTTCCATAATGAAATCTGCTCTTATCTGAATTGAGACGAGCTGCTCCGTACCTCTCCGAGCTTTGCGCGACCTCCCAGTCAGTCAGACGCAGTCAGACGCGCTGTCACTCCTGTTAGCAATGTAGCTAGGCTCAGCATGGCCAATGGTATTTTTTGGGGCTGTAGTTAGATGCGACCAAACTCTTCCACGTTTTTCCTGTTTATATAGGTTTATATGACCAGTGATATGAAACAAGTTCAGTTACACAAATTGAAACATAGCGATTTTCTATGCTATGGAAAGTGCGCACTATAATGACAGGCGTACTAACACCTTCTGCGCGCTTCGGCAGCGCATTGATATCTGAGCTCCGTATCAATGCGCTGTCGAAGCGCGCAGAAGGTGTTAGTACGCCTGTCATTATAGTGCGCACTTTCCATAGCATAGAAAATCGCTACGTTTCAATTTGTGTAACTGAACTTGTTTCATATCACTGGTCATATAAACCTATGTAAACAGGAAAAACGTGGAAGAGTTTGGTCGCATCTAACTACAGCCCCAAAAAATACCATTGGCCATACTGAGCCTAGCTACATTGCTAACAGGAGTGACAGCACGTCTGACTGCGTCTGACTGACTGGGAGGTCGCGCAAAGCTCGGAGAGGTACGGAGCAGCTCGTCTCAATTCAGATAAGAGCATATTTCATTATGGAAGTACGGTGGACTGTTCCTTTAAACACAATTGATTGTTTATTTAAACAACTTACCACTTATAAAATGATCGGAACAGACGTTGCTGTGTTTGGAAGGCTGATAATCCTTGCAGTTGATTCTTGCAAGCCATAGATTTCTCCTTTGTATGCTGAGTTTCTTTGTTTGCTCGCCTTCGTGCTCCCGTACAGTGGGAATTCCATAAAAGCTCCGGCTTGACTTCATCATCTGACCTATTACGACAGCCGTGAATACAACAGGTGTGCACCATTGCTAGCTTTAAATAGCCTGCTTGGGTTCTTTTGAAGACTTTGTACTCGCGCGTTACAATGTGTGCTCAGTCACCCGTACGGTAAGCTTGACCCGCAAGATGGCCGCCACTAGGGAATCCCCAACTCTGTGACGTCACGTGAAAACTATCTATACCGAGGAGAAAGCAATTTGCATTACAGCCATGAATGAGGATTCAAAATGGCAGTGGTGGGCCGTGCATTTCACACATGGGCCTTCAGTACTGCTCTGTCTGAATTAAATCCACCCCTCAATAATGCCTATAAAACTTCTACTGCAGCTACAGCTGCGACATTCATAAAAACATCAATAACAACCTCATATTGCAATGTTATTTCGCAAAATAGCAACATTTTATTTTATCGATGTGTGTGTTTATGTGCCTTATGAGACCTTGTGTGCATGTATGCGAATGAGGTCAGTCAGTATAGGCGAAGTAGATGACATCACTCACCAATACGGAGATTATCTGAACTGAAAATCCATCCTCCTTTCTTTCCTCAAGAAAACGTCAATAACTCTGTCGTAGAAGTCGTTTGTTCTTTTCAGTCCCATCAAAAAGTCCCGTTCGATGGCCATCGAGCCAGGAGTACCGCTCGTAATTAGCGGGCTGAAAGTGGCGAACAAATCCTTTTCCAGGCTGTGTCAGGTTGGCTAGCTTTGGCGTTGACCGCCCTTTCTGAACAATGTCCAGCTTTTCTGGAAAAGTCCTCCGGGAAAATGGTTGTGACAATAAATTTGCCACCATATCAACTTCTCCCCCTCCTTCGGCCATTTTGGGTTAATAAAACAGATATTTATATTATTTAACTATTAAAAATTGAAGCTCGTTAATGCAGTTAAAATTGCTAAGTTGACAAGCACTCAAGGACTTTTTGTAGCATTCGCGTCATTGCAACTCCAGTGGAAATCTACCCAATCAAATGGTGAGAATACAATGATGTTTCCTTATGCATGCTTTGAGCCAATCAGAGCATATACGCCTGCAATGGGCTGTTGGGGCTCATCAGAGACGGCCTAATACGACTGGTTCTGGGCTCGCTAACTTGAATCTACAGTCTATGACACAGACAGGCCAGCAGAACTGATTGTACTGGCCTCCAGGCAGATTTATTTGCCTGGCAACAAATGATGGTTGAAATGTGATTGGTTAAAAATGCTTCAACGTGAAAAATACACGTCTGGCAGCAGCGCAGCCACGGGAAAGGAAACGGCCAGACCATTTGGAATTATTTAGTAGTTATGAAATGAAATGAAATAAAAATAATAAACAAAAAATTAACATCAATCAGTCTGTCTGTGATTTTTTTTTTAGATATCTTCAGGCCAGCAGAGAAGGCCTTGCAGGCCCTGACGGCCCACCACTGCAAAATGGCGGCTCGGCTCGGTTTTCCCTTTCGGGCGCTCTCGTTTTCTGTTAGAATTTGGTAAAGAAAAAAATAAATATATTATTTACCAGCTTAAGATCGGTCCGTATGGTGAAATACCGTGACCTCGGCCTTGAATACTGACCTCGGCCCAGAGGGCCTCGCTCAGTACTTTCAAGACCTCGGTCACGGTATTTCACCATACGGACCTCCCAGCTGGTAAATAACATATATTTCTTCTCGCTTTCTTTCCGTTACTGTAGTCGGTCTTTCATGTTTCATTCACACACTCACGTCCTCCATTTTTCTCTGCTGTTTCAAATTTGTATCCCACAATGCCTTGCATGAACAGGGAAAGCCCACCACGTGATGCATGACGTAGTATCTTGAATTGGGTCATGGTGAAGCAGGAAAAAGTAGCGGAGAATTTAGGGCCATGTGGAAATAAATTCATTGTTCTATTTTTTTTTAAAAAAGCCAATAAAATTGGAAGTCTGTGATTCGAATTCAGTAGCTTTCGGTCCAATAAGCAAAAATAATTGGGTGTCGGGGAAAATTCTTTTCATGACCTACACTTGAAAAATCTGAAAGGCAGTCTACCTTTAAATGTAACTACAAATGGATAAAAAGTACTATGTGCTGTTGTTTAATAAATAAAACACTGTAAACACTTCAGGACGTGGTGTTGCTGGAGTAAACCCTCGTCATGTTGAGCCATGTAGCAGCACCATATCATCACTGATTATTTTCCTCTATCAGCACACCCTGGAAGTGTTTTATTCCGATCCTTATGCCCATTAGATTTTTAGAAACATGTTTATCAAATCAGTGAATGTTTAAATAATAAGAGGAAAGCTCTGAGGATTTAAAGCAGCGCAAAACAAGTTGAAATTTTCCTTCTCTTTTGGGCCGTGAAATACTGATAGCTTATCTTTTTATTTCTCTCTTTCTCTGTCATTCCTGTATCACGCCATTATCACAGGGATGGATTTGATATGTGCTTTCCTTCTCGTGCATTTTTCTCCAGTAGACATTGTTTGTCCAATTTAGGTCGTTTGAGAGATAAGGGAACGGAGCGAATCTGTTCATTTAACATTCATAGTGTTTCGATCAGATTTTCCCTTAACAACCCTGACCCTGTTCACCTCACTGACCTTGTAATAGACTAAACAACCGAATCGCTTCCTGGTCACAGGATCAGACTCAAGAACACCAGAGATTGATTGGCAGGTCCTATGAATAGCGCACGGGGGGAATCGGGAGACATGGAAAGACAAAATCCACGTCCTGAACACCATCTGAAGTGCCAATCAGCTGCCTATCACACACACACAAGCAGACACACACACTGATTATGTCATATCATCGACACAACCTGGGGTTTTTCAGCCTTTCTGGAGGACAGGTGACAGGCACGTGCTTCATTATAGTGTAAATAATTTATCAGGCTAGCCTACCGCCCCTCAAATGAGCTTTCCAAGAGCAAGAGAGAGGGAATGGAAGACAGAGAGAGAGAGAGAGAGAGAGAGAGAGAGGTCTGCGACGTTCTCAAATTAAATGTCACATGGGTGGCATGTGAGTGGCAGACTGGAGGCTGGATTAGGAGGTGATTGGAATCGGAGATGAGATAATGAAGACAGAAGTTAATTTATTTTCAGGTGAGGAGAGTGTTTTATCCTACACGCACACATGCACACAAGCACACACACAAAAAATTGACTTCCAAAGACTTTTGCAGTCAACACAGCTCTCAAATTGCGCCTGCTACAACATTCCCTACTCTTTAATTCATTCATTTCACATTTTTTACTTTCACCCCTCTCCAGCTAGAACCCTACACTAATACTACATACCGTACTACAGTATAAGCGTTAGTACATTCATTCATTCATTCATTCATTCATCCAGTCACTCAGTCAGCATTATGTTCTGTATCAATCATTAAATCACTCATTCATTTGTTTTAATCCGTTCATTCATACACACTTTGATACTACACACTACACTATAATCTACTCTTTCATTCATTTGTTCATTGCTTCTCCGTTTTAAGTCTGATACTGCCCTATAATTCATTCATTCATTCATTCATTCATTCATTTCTTACTTTCTATGTTCTATGAACTCAAGTTACAATGTACTTCATTATAAGCTGCTCATTCATTCATTCATTCATTCTTACTTTCACTGCCCTTCAGATGAACTCAGACATTACATGCTACATTATAAACCATTTAATTCATTCATTATTTCCACTTCTCTCCAAAGTCTGATACCGTTTACATTATAAGCTGCTCATTCATTCATTCATTCATTCATTCATTCATTCTAATTTTCACTCCTCTTCAGATGACCTCTAGTATAACATACTACATTATGAACCAATCTTCCATTTTCATTCATTCATTCATTCATTCAGTGAGTCAGTCAGTCATTGTTTCTTTCACCAATCTCCAGATTAGCATTACATACTACATTATAAACTGCTCATTCATTCATTCATTCATTTCTCACTTTCACTTCTCTCCGAAGTCTGATACTGCTTCGATCATAAGTCGATCATTCATTCATTCATTCATTCATTCATTCATATTTTCACTATACTTCAGTTGAACTTGGACATTACATACTACATTATAAGCTATTCATTCATTCATTCATTCATTCATTCTAACTTTCACTCCTCTTCAGATGACCTCTAGTATAACATACTACATTATGAACCACTCTTACATTTTCATTCATTCATTCATTCATTCATTCATTCATTCATTCATTTCTTACTTTCTATGTTCTATGAACTCAAATTACAATGTACTTCATTATAAGCTGCTCATTCATTCATTCTTACTTTCACTGCCCTTCAGATGAACTCAGACATTACATGCTACATTATAAACCATTTAATTCATTCATTATTTCCACTTCTCTCCAAAGTCTGATACCGTTTACATTATAAGCTGCTCATTCATTAATTAATTCATTCATTCATTCATTCTAACTTTCACTCCTCTTCAGATGACCTCTAGTATAACATACTACATTATGAACCAATCTTCCATTTTCATTCATTCATTCACTCATTCATTCAGTGAGTCAGTCAGTCATTGTTTCTTTCACCAATCTCCAGATTAACATTACATACTAAGTTATAAGCTGCTCATTCATTCATTCATTTCTCACTTTCACTTCTCTCCGAAGTCTGATACTGCTTCAATCATAAGCCGATCATTCATTCATTCATTCATTCATTCATTCATATTTTCACTACTCTTCAGTTGAACTTGGACATTACATACTACATTATAAGCTGTTCATTCATTCATTCATTCATTCATTCTAACTTTCACTCCTCTTCAGATGGCCTCTAGTATAGCATATTACATTATGAACCACTCTTCCATTTTCATTCATTCATTCATTCATTTCTTACTTTCTATGTTCTATGAACTCAAGTTACAATGTACTTCATTATAAGCTGCTCATTCATTCATTCATTCATTCATTCATTCTTACTTTCACTGCCCTTCAGATGAACTCGGACATTACATGCTACATTATAAACCATTTAATTCATTCATTATTTCCACTTCTCTCCAAAGTCTGATACCGTTTACATTATAAGCTGTTTATTCATTCATTCATTCATTCATTCATTCTAACTTTCACTCCTCTTCAGATGACCTCTAGTATAACATACTACATTATGAACCAATCTTCCATTTTCATTCATTCATTCATTCATTCATTCATATTTTCACTACTCTTCAGTTGAACTTAGACATTACATACTACATTATAAGCCATTCATTCATTCATTCATTCATTCTAACTTTCACTCCTCTTCAGATGACCTCTAGTATAACATACTACATTATGAACCAATCTTCCATTTTCATTCATTCATTCATTCATTCATTCATTCATTCATTCATATTTTCACTACTCTTCAGTTGAACTTAGACATTACATACTACATTATAAGCCATTCATTCATTCATTCATTCATTCTAACTTTCACTCCTCTTCAGATGACCTCTAGTATAACATATTACATTATGAACCAATCTTCCATTTTCATTCATTCATTCATTCATTCATTCACTGTTATTTATGTTCACTATTCTCCGTATGGATTCAGACACAGTACGTTATAAGCCGCTCTATAGTTACACTCAGCATGAGTCCTGTTCTTTTTTTCTGGCCAATAGGAATAAGAAAAGCAGGGGGCCTTCAGTTCTAATTCTGTCTCTCACCAGTCAGACACATCTTGCCCCGTCCAAGGCGCTGACATTAATTCTTTGATTTCCTGTTGGGAAACATCTCACTGCGTTATAAAAGCTCTTGCTGACATTTCTTATATCTGAGCAGTCTGAATGCTATCAGCGATTGAGAATCTCGCCAACGTGCCAGTTCACGCACTCGGGTTCGCTCGCTTGCTGCGTACGATGATGAAAAGAAGAAAGAAAGACTTCACTTTCCACAATGATTTTTATAATAGCTTAAGATAATGATGTACTTAATGACTGTAATTGCTTCACTATTACTAGGAGAAGTGGATTTCCAGTCCCATCATGCTCCTTGTTTGGTCAGATCCCCCCTACCCTCCTTTCTCTCTGGACCTCCTTCTTATATTTCACATTATCTGTGTAATGAACAGCGGTTATAACTCTCTGGTTAGGTTCCAGATAGATAAAATAATGCAGTAATTGTCTCCGAAGCCCAGCACTCGTATCTTCACCAGCACTTCAGAGACGATCCGGAGACGATCACCTTAATTAACCCTGTAAGTGTGTTAGACATCAGGTTGCCAGATTGTGCTGAGATAGGGAAAACTCACTGGGATGGAAAATCCCCTGTCTGTGTGCTGATTGAATCCATTTGTCTGGTTGGTTGAGGACGTTTCATAAAGCTGCATTGCCTGAGTGGTCATATCGGAAAAGTCCGTTATTGAATTGGGAGCAGGAGAATCGACATTATCACAAAAGCAATTATATATTCTTAAAAAATAATAATTATAAGAAAACATTAATGAAAGAAAACATTATAAGAAAAGTTTGTGACTTTACTTCTGTACAGAATGAATTAACTCATCTGTCCATGAGCCCATGAGCTGTTGCCATGGCATGGCGTCCATCATCTACAATTCAGTAAAATCGTATCTCCTCCGTCAGTTCTCCACAGATTTCCATTCTCATTGTTTTGTGTGAAAGAACTCATCACTCTGCACAAAACTTGGTTGTTGTTTTGTCAGATTTTTTGCTAACGAGTTACTAATTAGGCCAAATTGATGAATTTTCCAGGACTCTCACTAGAACTGTATTTCCTCTCTGATTTATCATCCGATTTCAGTTCTGATCAATGTTTTGGGTCGATCTTCCCTCGGGGAACAAAACTCGGTTGTTTGTTTGTTGATTTTCTTGTTGTAAACAATTTGTTTACAACTTTGTTTAGTTTCAGTTAAATCGTATCTCCTCCCTCAGCTCTCAGTGGATTTCAGTCCTGATTGTTTTATTTGAAAGAACTCGACCTTCTGCGCAACACTTGGTCGCTGTTTTGTCAAATTTTTGTGAACAAACTGCTAATTAGGTCACCTTAACGAGTTTTGGGACTTTTCATTAGAATTGTATCTCTTCTCGCAGTTGTCACCCAATTTCAGTTCTGATCAATGTTTTGGGTCGATATTCCCCCGGGGAACAAAACTTGGTCATTTGTTTGTTGATTTTCTTGTTGTAAACAATTTGTTTACAACTTTGTTTATTTTCAGTTAAATCGTATCTCCTCCCTCAGCTCTCAATGGATTTCAGTCCTGATTGTTTTATTTGAAAGAACTCAACCTTCTGTACAAAACTTGGTCAGTGTTTTGTCAAATTTATGCTAACAAATTAGTCATTAGGTCACTTAACACATTTTCTTCTGACTAGAATTGTATCTCCTCTCTCATTTATCATACGAATTCAGTTTTGATTGATGTTCTGGGTCGATCTTCCCTCGGGGAACAAAATTAGGCCTTTGTTGATGTTCCTGTTGTAAACAGTTTGTTGTGGAGGTTGGTCGTTTCTCACATCGTCACATTTCAGTTCTGTTTGATGTTTTGGTCGTCATGGTTGGTTTGATGGCGGGCCAGATGAGCTCCTACGTCCTCGATGTTCTGGTTCTAATTTTTTCCCCCAGCACTGTTGTATTCTCAAATCTGATTGGTCAGATTTGAGTGTTGATTAATGCTCTCTAAAATCCGCTCTGACTGTAGTGTAGCTGCAAATCACAGGTTTGCATTAACGCTTTATCGTTTCTATGGCAACAGCTCATTCACTGGGACTCGTACAGCAGACTCTGGACACAATTTCAGACTGATAATCAACGGATTCTAAAAATCATGTCTTTATTTAACAGAAATGTCAGTGTTGATGTGGTGAAGGTATCTGTAAGGAGATTTATTTGATGTTTTATGGAATGGACGGAGTCTCCAGAGGTAAAAAAGTAATTCGAAGTTTTTCGTTACAGGATAGATACGGCTCTTTGAGACATAAGTGATAGCATAAGCAATAAGAACTTCTTTCATGGCTCTACAATTGCGGCTACATTTCAAATGTTGACTCTGTTCGGCGTTGTCATCAACTCTGTTATCGCTAAACTGGGCAATCCGTGAACAGGATCAACGATAACAGAGTTGACATTTCCCACCATTTTGTGCCTTGACTCCATATGCTGACCTCAAACTAGCTACCCCATGGATTTTATGGATATTAATCATATTATTGTTTTTTTTTTTTAAATGAGCGAGAGATTCGAATCAATATCACAATAACAGAGTTGACAAATAATTCATTTACTGTTGGTGTAAAATCCTCAACATTTTGTCCAAATTCATGAGAGAAGAAACATAACACTCCCTCCCTCACTGCCTTTCTGAAGTTTCCCGCCAGAGGAAGTGACATCACTCCGTGCAGGTGTCATGCGTGCTATTAAAAGTCTTTGTGGATTTTATGCGGTTTTATAACAGAGTGAAAAGAGTTGACAAGAACATTGGGACGAATACATTTTTTAATTAATGTAATTTCACATAAGACAGAAAATAGACTTTCTATTCTATGCGGTAGACTTTATAACAGTTAATAGAATAAGCCACAAAAAACAGATTGTTAGACTGAATCACTTCCTGTTTATTCGAGTTGAACGGATGAATCAGGAGTCGAAGATGGCCAATAATGTGGGGGGAGGGGTGGGAGTCGTTTAGTTAACGTTTTATGGATAAATTGGGTCTAAAATGTACATCAAGCTTTACTCTTGGTGAAAGTTTGTTATAATTTGCATTATTGTTCAAAAAGAAATAAAGATTTATTTTGTGGAAAATAATAAAAGGTTTATCTCGGAAATGTACCCCGGATTCTAGAATGACCCGTGTATGAAAAATGTAACTATAAATAGATTTTTTTTAAAAAGTATGCTGTGTCATTTTTATGGTAAACTTCTTGTGGTATAAGAGCAATAAAACTCTTTGGGAAATCATGAACTCCAAAGTCTATAGGGTGTGTATACGGTAGCACCCTGTGTGTATGTGATTAAATGGCGCATATGTTTCTGTTCATTCTGCAATAATAATTGTCTTACGATTCCGCAGGTGTCTGATAACGCACTGGTGGCTCTCGTACCGAAGCAGGTCACTGCCTACAACTCTGTTAACAACTCCACTGTCTCCAGGACATCTGCTAGCAAATACGGTAGGCATCGATGTCTCATAGTGCATCTATGTTTCTGACTATGTGGCTTTTTTTTTTTAAACAAGAGCAATTTCAGAGAAATGTAAGAGCAGCCTGAGTGAAACGAGAAGCATCTCACATCAATAATAACTAGCCAGAAAGCCAAGAGCCTGAGAGGGCTTTACATGAAGAGAGTTGCCGTCACGTAAAGGTGGACGGAGGAGGAAAATGAGTCTCTTTGCACTTGACTTCTCTTCTGAGACGTCGCCATCCGACTTGTATCACCTGGCATGCTGTTGGATCCTATAAAGTAGAAGATCAAAGGGCCGGAGCAGCGCGGGCACTCTCCAACACACATCAAATAGAGCATTAACAACGTCTCATCTCCATAGTCTTTCACCTCGGCTCCAAATTAGACCTAAATGAAGGGAGAGAGGCTGTGTGTGTGTGTGTGTGTGTGTGTGTGTGTGTGTGTGTGTGTGTGTGTGTGTGTGTGTGTGTGTGGACACATCCTAGGGAGTGAGAAGCGAAAGTAAAGGAGCAGATGCCAGACATCTTTTTAGTACCTTTGTAGAATTAAATTCAAGTGAAAGGGAGCTTTTTTCGAACGAGCTGAACTGGAGATGCTCTTTGAACTAACAGAGGACAAAAGACCCAGAAGTCAGAGCAAAGACATGAGCTCATTACGCTGCCTTCCTCTCCGCATCCAAACACCAGCATGCAATTTACCAGCGTGTCTGAAGACCCAGGGCTGGCGTGCAAAACGCTTTTCAGTGTGGTGTGTTTGGGGATTTGGAGAATGTTCCAGATGCATGTGTACAGCTGCATTACAGTGTTGCATTGTGGGTACATTATTAATCACCTTATTAATGAGCTCAGGTGGGTCTCAAGGAGCCTGATAAAGCTCAGAGCGGAGAAATTGTACTAATTAAAATTAAAGACTATACGATACTATGTTATACGATACTATACACAGAGTCTATGGGCTCTTGAAAAATCTATACTATGTCATATCATGTTATACGATACTATAATGTAGTATAGCAGTGGTTCTCAAACTTTTTGTAGCCAAGGGACCCTTTAATCTGTAAAATAAATATAGATTAGTATTGATTGATTTCATGAAAATTGAGCCAGAGAATTTTCTATTACGGAAATTTCCACTGATTGAACATTTTAGGTCTGAACTGACTTTGGTGCTTGGAACCCTAAATATAATAACTTTGATAATGTGACATTATGATGTCCAACAGTGTAAAAAAAAATGGGAAAAAATAGTCATGGACCCCTTGGCTATGCTTCATGGGTCCCTGGGGTCCCTGGACCCCACATTGAGAATCACTACACTATACCATGCTATGCTATATTTAAGTAATATTGGCTGGTGTTGAGTGGTCTATCAGATATATTCCATAGCTGCTAGCATGATACCGAATGAGTCGAAGACGAGTAGCAAAACGGAATATATCTGATAGACCACGAAAAAAAGCCAGCCAATATTATTATTATTATTATTATTATTATTATTATTATTACTATTATTATTATTATTATTATTATACATACACATTCTCTTCTTATCGGCATTCTCAAAGGCCAACACTAGCTTACCCATGACTCAGTGTTGTTAGCATGGCAGTCCAGTTAGCTTCCAGCCGGTGTAGCATTGAGCAGTAGCATTAGCGAAGGCCAATGCTAGCTTACCCACGACTCGGTGCTGTTAGCGCAGCAATCCAGTTAGCTTCCAGCCAGTGTACTGTTAGCGAAGGCCAATGCTAGTGCAGTCAAGCCGAATATTATTATTATTTTCCCTCTGTAATTTACTGAGTTACTTTTAAAATCAACATTGACAGCTACACATAATGGAGCGACCTGGCAACCAAAATTCTCTCAAAATCTTCCGCTTTTAACAAAGCAAACCTGGCAGCCATGTTTGCTTACAAACTGTCACAGTCGCTTGCTAGCACACAAGTTTTACATCTCCGACATGTCTCTTTTCCAGTTTTTCAATGTCCGTTGGTATGTTTTTCTCTTGTAAATATGTGTGAAGAATATCTAATGAAGTTTTGGTAGCCTTTCGGATGTTCAAGACATCTTTATTTGTTTAGTGCTTAAACCTAGCACTGGATTAGCCTCATCTTCGCTCTTTCCTGGTGGACAAAGAAATGATTGCGCGCATGCACAGCAGAAAAGTTTTTTGTCATTAGATCATCACATGAGCTCTGACGTGATGTCGCGTTGTCTTGACAGTGTGCAATATTATGACAATATTGCACACTCATTCGCCATTGGGTAGAGTGACATAATACAAATAGGATAGGTGATATGCTAACAGTATTGCATGCTATCGAACCAAATGAATGAAACCCGCTAGAAGGGAATAGAACACGTTTTTATTCCATTGAAAAAGTGTCCTGTATGTATAATAATATACTATATTACACTATAATAGACCATATTATACACACACAAAAAAAAAATGTAATTGAACTCTACCAATTCTACCATGAAGAATCATGAAGTATCCAACCAGAATTCTGCCAGAAGCTTATTCATGGTAAACAAAAATGTTTGGTCAAGATGAATCTTGCAGAGATATTTTACCCAAATATTAGGTGTGCTGTATGTAAATTTTTGACTCTGTATGTATAATTTTGACCCTGTGTTGAGTTCAGAAAACCCAAAGAAAATTAAAACTTGTGCACCAAATTCTAGTGTTTTTTTTTTTTTATTATTAAAGCTGTATACTGTACAATCATTCTGCCACAGAAAAAGAACAGTTCAGAGAAATTACTGAAAGCCCAAATATTGCCATGACATTCATATCCAAGAGGACATTCAGGTCACTGTATGTAAACTTCTGACCACAACTGTATATCATGCCATGCCGTACCATATTATACTACTCTGTACTATACAATACTATTCTATACATTGGGTATGCAGATTATTTTAAAAATAAATCTTAATTTATCTGAAATTACATTTTACAAAATAATATTAAAGGCCTTGTCCTATACTGGAACCAGTGATGAGTCTCAGGTCCAGGAGGACTTGAGTATTGGGCAAAGTGTTACCCCTTAATCACCATCGCTCCCAGGTCC
The DNA here is from genome assembly GCF_027579695.1 of Neoarius graeffei. Lineage (NCBI taxonomy): Eukaryota > Metazoa > Chordata > Actinopteri > Siluriformes > Ariidae > Neoarius > Neoarius graeffei. The sequence goes on along the minus strand of NC_083589.1, from coordinate 59,400,072 downwards.
GCTCTGACCCGGAGTGGTAGCACCTGCCTGGGTTCCAGCTATGGGTTAAATAGTACATCACCAATAAGGCGCTGGCAGCAGGGCGCTTTTCGGTGCACTGTGGCAGATGAAACCCAACAGGGTCACAAGTGAGGTTCTGAACAATTTACCCACAATGCAACATAGGGTCAATGGCATTTGGAAGAGCCACTCAAATGGCCAATGGATGGCATCACTTGGCAAGTCAGTTGTTACTGCGGGGCAATTTCCATACCCATCAGGTCTGTGGCACTTTTGTCCACCACTTGGCATCAGGTCTGGAGGTTCAGAGAGACAAAAACACAATGGGGCACGATATCATTTGTCTTACCTTATTGTGCAAGGCACTTCATTAGGAGAGGAGAATAAGTCTGATGCGTGCCTCGCGGCCCATCTGCGTGTCTGCGCATCCTAATGAAGCAGTCATCATCGCTAGCAATGGACAGCCGACATTACATAAATGGCATTTATCAGATGCTCTTATCTTGTCCAGACCGATGTACAACATACCCAGAGCAGCCTGGGGAGCAGTTGGGGGTTACACGTAGGTGTCTTGCTCAAGGCCACTTCAGCCATTCCTGCTGGACCAGGGAATCCAACCGACAACCTTTTGGTCTCAAAGCTGCTTCTCTAACCGTTCAGCCAATATATAATTTCACATAAATATTTTTCAGAACCTCTGTTCTGAGCACTTTCAGTGTGAGAACCTAAGCACAAGTGAGGTTCTGAACAATTTACCCACAATGCAGCACTGTCTCGGGTTTTAACTTTGAAATCACGATAGAACTAATTCACTCATTTTCATCCTGTTACAAAAGTTCCAGTATTAACCCTTCCCCGTCTCTCCATGCGCATCCTCTCCTTCTTCCCTGCCTGTCCTGTTCATCCTCCATCTTTTCTTTCCTTTCTTTTTCAGTTTCTTTGTCTTTTCCCTCCGCCAGTCAGGAACGGTTTTGCTGTCTCTCAGCAGATTTGTTCACTCTCTAGAGAAATTGATTTCTGCTGCATCGAACTTGGTGAAAGCTCCATTGTGTGTGTGCGTGCATGAGTATGTGTGTGTTTTTCTTTACCAGATCAAGCGTTTTTGCTGATCATTTCTTTTCACGCTGCGTAAACATTCCCTGAGCTCCCTGCCTTTTTTTTTTAAATGTCATGCTCACCCCTGCCACTGGTGGAGCCATAAAAATTTCATCTGCCTCGACACCTGTTCGATCGGCCGTCTGCCAGGGTGAGCAGAGGAAACATGATGAAAAATTAAGTAGTTGTACATGCTAAAACATTCATATGCAATCTTCAACCCGGTGTGAGCAGATAGGCCTGGATTTGAACCACCGAGCACAAAAAAAATCACTCTCTCTCTCTCTCTCTCTCTCTCTCTTTGGTGATTGCCACCTGATCTCCTTGTTTTTTTGGGTTTTTTTAACCTCACTTTTTCCCTTTCCTCCAGAAAACATGATCAAATACACAGGCAGCCCAGACAGCCTGCGCTCTCGTACACCCATGATCACACCTGACCTGGAAAGTGGAGTCAAAGTTTGGCACCTGGTGAAGAACCACGAGCACGGAGACCAGAAGGAGGGCGACCGCGGGAGCAAGATGGTCTCCGAGATTTACCTGACCAGACTCCTGGCGACCAAGGTAAGCGTTTTTCTCCACAAGTCCTGAAAGATGCAAAGGATCAATAAAATGTACTTGTTTTTATCACCGTGTATTTTCTCTCTCACAGTCAGCTGACTTATTCACCGAAAGCTGTTTCATACTGAAAATATATTGGTGAAGAATAAATTGGCTCATTGTGCTTCAATCAATCTCAGCTGGAGAGAAATGTGGAGCGTATTGTTCTGATCATTTGTTTCAAGCGCAGACTGTAATTGCTGCTAATCTGCTATTTTTAGTGATACAACCTGGGTCACAATTAACTACAAGAGAATTCGTCGTGAAATTATACACGGCAGGTCTCTTATAGGGAAATTAATGCTAGAAATGAGATAGCAGTGATACGATTCCAATTGATGATCATCAAAACATCATTATAGGGTTTTGGGGGTTTTTTTGTCATCCATATAAATTTTTTCCTTTTAACAAATATCCTATGATGGATTATTTTGGCTTTTTCTCGAAATACTGTCACCGATGGTTGTAAGAAAAATGCACACAATGGAATGAAGAAGTAAAGAAGCAAAGCTGAGGCTGATTTCTTTCCAGCCCAGACTGTAGATTCATGCAGCCTGTCAGTGATGGTCGTATCTGATGATGTCAGGATTTAAGAGTCGGACAGAAAGGATGTAGTCAGGAGTAAAAAGTTTCATAGCAAAATGCAAGGCAAGAGTAAATCCAGTAAGACAGTATGAACAGATACAAACAGGAAACTGGATCGGAAACCGGAAAACGCAGAACAGGGAAATTTTCAAATATTAGGAAAAAAAAAACAAAAGCTCGTGAGTGAAAGAAAAGCTTAAATCGAGTGAGTAATGAATGAGAATCTGAATCAGAGGAGACAGAATCAGGAAGTCAAACCAGATGTCAAAATAAAAGTACATCGCATGAAGGCTTTGTGTCACAGTAACCCACCCTTTAGATTTGATCTGTACAGTATTTGCTTGAGATTGAGAAAGCACATGTGAAAAACAGTCATGAATAAGGTGGATTATTTATTCTAGCTTTTTTTTTACCTTTGGAAAAGAAACTAAAAGCAGACAGAGTATAAATATACAAAAAGGACATACGACTGAACTGTAATTTTCGTGTTTTGTTTTTTTTAATGAAAGAGATACAGTATTTCTGATTCATTTGCATTTAAAGGAAACTCTTGACTTTAGAAATCATGAACAGACATACCGATCTGTCTTTAAGCGTGTCAGTGTGGGTGTGTAATAGATCTGCGCCATCATTCTTATTATAACCTGAGTGACACTTCATGACATAATATGTTCCTCAACACATATGAGAATAGTTTTGTTATATCCAAAGTTGTTTGTATGTGTGAATCATATTAAATCAATAAAATGTGTCTTCCACATAAATGTATGAAGTTTTGTTCTGAGCTTTCAGACCGACGGTCCATCATCAGGGAGGGAATGGAAGGTGTATTTACAAATGTCAACAAACCAGCCTGCACACTTAGACACACACACACACACACACACACACACACACACACACACACCTGGACTTTAACACATCTTCTTTTCTCCCCTCTGGACCATCAAAGGCATATAAACTATACCCACATTGCATTGCATTGCATTAATGGCACTTAGCAGACACTGTTATCCAGAGCGCTGTACCGTACAACACGCCCAGAGCAGCCTGGGAAGCAGTTGGGGCTTCGGTGCCTTGCTCAAGGGCACTTCAGCCATTCCTGCTAGTCCAGAGAATCAAACCGGCAACCTTCTGGTCCCAAAGCTGTTTCTCTAATCATTAGGCCATGGCTTCCCCTCACGGTTTATATAAACAGTCAGAATGCAACAACATAAGTTGATTCTGTACATAAGTACACTTTATCGTGACTTACGCCGACCAGCTACTCACTACATTGCTCGCTCACGCTATGAGCCTCACTTCCTGATTTCCCAAACTACGGAGGAGGGGCACAGAATGTGCATGTGTTAATTACGCATAAAAAAAATTAGTGGTGTTAAAAAGAATTTGGGTTATTTTACACGTTACTGTACTGCTGGGACTAGGGTTACCCCTAACCCTAACACCTAACCCTAACCCCTAACCCTCACCCCAACCCCTAACAACCCCTAACCCTCACCCCAACCCCTAACAACCCCTAACCCTCACCCCAACCCCTAACCCTAACACCTAACCCTAACCCCTAACCCTCACCCCAACCCCTAACAACCCCTAACCCTAACACCTAACCCTAACCAATAACAACCCCTAACCCTCACCCCAACCCTAACCCCTAACAACCCCTAACCTCGAACAAACCCTAACACCTAACCCTAACCCCTAACAACCCCAACCCTAACCCCAACCCCTAACAACCCCTAACCCTCACCCCAACCCCTTACAACCCCTAACCCTCACCCCAACCCCTAACCCTAACACCTAACCCTAACCCCAACCCCTAACAAACTCTAACCCTCACCCCAACCCCTAACAACCCCTAACCCTCACCCCAACCCCTAACAACCCCTAACCCTCACCCCAACCCCTAACCCTAACACCTAACCCTAACCCCAACCCCTAACAAACTCTAACCCTCACCCCAACCCCTAACAACCCCTAACCCTTACCCTAACCCCTAACAACCCCTAACCCTCACCCCAACCCCTAACAACCCCTAACCCTAACACCTTACCCCTAACAACCCCTAACCCTCACCACAACCCCTAACAACCCCTAACCCTCACCCTAATCCCTAACAACCCCTAACCCTCACCCCAACCCCTAACAACCCCTAACACCTAACCCTAACCCCTAACAACCCCTAACCCTCACCCCAACTCCTAACAACCCCTAACCCTCACCCCAACCCTAACCCCTAACAACCCCAAACAACCCCTAACACCTAACCCTAACCCCTAACCCTCACCCCTCAGTCTAACCCCTAACCCTCACCCCAACCCCTAACAACCCCTAACCCTCACCCCTAACCCTAACAACCCCTAACAACCCCTAACCCTTACCCCAAGCCTAGCCCCTAACAACCCCTAACCCTAAACCTAACCCCAAACAACCCTTACCCCTAATCCCTAACCCAAGCCCTCACCCCCAACCCTTAACCCCAACCCTAACCGCTAACACCCCTAACCCTACCCCATCCCTAGATTTCTGAATACATGGTACAGTAAACTGTAAAGTATCCGGAATTTGCATTGTGTTATTATTGCATTAACTTCGACAGCCTTAGTGTATATATGTGTATATTTTAGCATGTGAACTTCGTGTAAGGTTTTTAGTTTATTTCACAGAGTTTATTTATTTATTTATTTATTTTAATTTTTGAAATTTCAATTCAATGTTTCTTGTAAATTATTTTATTTTACAAGCACACAACCCATCATAACACACAATAGTTTTGTTGTTGTTGTTTTCAATTAAACTGGTTTGTTGACGTTTGTAAATACACATTTCATTCCCTCCCTGATGATGGACCGTAGGTCCAAAAGCTCGGAATAAAACTTCATACATTTCTGTGGAAGACACATTTTTATTGATTTAATAGTTTTGTTGTTGAGCTCTGTTAAAGATGTTAGATTTGAGCCTCGCAGCTCATATCGTGACTGATCCTGCTGTTTAATGTGCATCTTCCCAAGTTTGCACGAAATCTAATGGATGCGAGGAACTAGAACTTCATTCGCCACAACAAATCATTTTTATTTCTAACACTTATGATCGATCATATCGAAGAAGCGGAAAGAAATTTTGCTATGACAAATCTCTTCATCTGTATATAGAAATCTGTGTGTGTGTGTGTCCATCATCTGTCATTCTTGTGTTCTGTGTGCCAATAAGCACCTACGAGAAGCTCGAACCAATCCAACACATAGATTTCTGTGAATGCCAGACGAATCAGCAGCGTGTGCCCAGCGTGTGGGCCGTGTGTCATCACTCAGATGGATTGTTTTTTGTTTAATAACAAGTTTATTATGCTGCCAGTTCTCTCACTGTAAAATGACTGGTATGAGAGTGCTGTAATTGACTGTTTCCTTTTTCACTCCTCCAGTAAACACCTTCAATCTTCCTCGAGCATGTCTTATTCGCTCCTTTACTGTCTGTGTAATCGAAAGAAATAGAGAAGCAGCAAGAGTTAATAATGCTCGCTTAAGTATTCTCTCGCTTTTATTCACTCCCTACTTGTTTAATCCTCCTCCGTGAGTTTCCCTCACTCTCTCTCTCTCTCTCTTACTTCTCTTTATGTGTTTAAACCTTCTAATTGAAAAGAAAGAAAGAACCACCAGGTTGTTTTTTTTCACGTCTGTCTGCTCAGCTCTGATTTGCATGCTCTTTTTTTTAAGTGTGCACATCTTTAAAATGGCAGTAAACAGTCGCCCTGGTTCCCCGTCGAGTAATGATGATGTCAGTCGTCACACAGGACGATGTCTGTCAGAACCCTTACTGTGGCAAGCAGGAAATATGTATTTTTGTCTTCATATGGAAAAGATAAGCTGTCAGGAATGTGGGACGCAGCAGAATTACTGCTGAGATTGTCAGCTAAGAAGTTTTTTTTTTTGCTTAAGTCCTCTCTTAAGCAAAATAGGATTTTAGGATTTTTGGTACTCATAAGCCAAGCTTTCTGATTTCCTCTCTTTTTCAGTTTCACTATCTCCCCTTCCCATCCCCTCTTCTCTCTCTCTCTCTCTCTCTCTCTCTCTCTCTCACGCTCTCTCTTTCTTGTTTTCTTCTCTATCTCCACCCTGCTTCATGTCCTATCAGTTCACGTAAGTGGATTAGATTCAATCTACTTCACGTGTACTTAAAGTTGACAACATTAAATGAAATTACAGGTCATTGGTGCACCGCAGGCTGTAATCCAGCTGCATAAAGAGGCTTAGGCAGATTTGCCACCTGTTCCCAGATGACATTAAACATGATGTGCAAAAAAAAAAAAAAGATTTCACAGTCATAGTATTGTGGTTGTTGGTAAGCTGGATACACTGACATCAGTACATATAATAATAACCATCATTATCATCATCATTATCTGAAGAACAATCATAATCACTCCTATGACGCTTGTATTCATAACACATTATAACTTTGACATAATGTCGGGTTACAGAGCACATTAAGAATCTCTGTTCATAGAAAAAACCTTCTATGAATCCTGTGTTCATAACGTTTTATATCCTCGGTTACATAAAGCTCTATAATATTTGTGAATTAAAAGATTTAGTAAACCATCCTGTGAATCCTGTATTTATAATGTCAGCTCATAACATAACACTTTATAATATCTGTTCATTTAAAAAACCTTCCGATGAATCCTGGATTTAGAATTCCTGATTATATGGAATTTCATGCACAACACTTCCATAATATTAGGTTACATAACACTTTTTAAATATCTGTTTATTTGTTTGTTTGGTTGGTTGGTTGATTGGTTTTTTAATTGTTAACATTTTCAATGATTTCATCAGTCATCATGCGTTATAAATGGAGCATAAGGAGCTGTAGTTACATGCATAAGACTTTCATAATGTCAGCTTATATGTTTGCCAAGTCCATGGGGGAGCACAAACTTTTGCAGTTAAAACCTTTAGTTAAAACCTGGCATGACCAAAGAAACAAACAAATAAACAATGGAGTGGAGTAGTACAATTTGAGCATCTGGTGGAAGGCCTAAAGGTTAGAGCCATTCCTGGAGTAGCAGGAATGGCTGAAGTGCCCTTGAGCAAGGCACCTAACCCCTACTGCTCCCCACTGCTGTAGGGACCGGTATGTCAGGGTCCTGTTGTACGCCGCTCTGGATAAGAGTGTCTGCTAAATGCTTGTAATGTATCTTGGAGTTGATCATTGGCTCGTCATGTCTGGTGGTTCAGAGGCCTAGAAAACTGATGGCATCATGAATTCTGAACCTACCTAGACATTTCAACTCAAAAGCCTTGGTGCGTTTGGCAGAAGGTGACTTTTATATCCAACTAGAAGGATGTTTTTTACAGGAGTTTGGATATTTCCCCCATTTTTGATGAACTCTATAATTCATTCAATACACGCAGATCAAAATGGACCAACCTACAGAACCTACACTCTCAGAAAATAAAGTACATTATTGTACCTTTAGCAGTACAACAGCTCATCACTGGATCAGGACCCTCTAAGGTACTTATTTGTACCCTTTATATACTATGTGGGAACATATACAGTGGTGCTTGAAAGTTTGTGAGCCCTTTAGAATTTTCTATATTTCTGCATAAATATGACCTAAAACATCATCAGATTTTCACACAAGTCCTAAAAGTAGATAAAGAGAACCCAGTTAAACAAATGAGACAAAAATATTATACTTGGTCATTTATTTATTGAGGAAAATGATCCAATATTACGTATCTATGAGTGGCAAAAGTATGTGAACCGTTGCTTTCAGTATCTGGTGTGACCCCCTTGTGCAGCAATAACTGCAACTAAACGTTTGCGGTAACTGTTGATCAGTCCTGCACACCGGCTTGGAGGAATTTTAGCCCGTTCCTCCGTACAGAACAGTTTCAATTCTGGGATGTTGGTGGGTTTCCTCACATGAACTGCTCGCTTCAGGTCCTTCCACAACATTTCCATTGGATTAAGGTCAGGACTTTGACTTGGCCATTCCAAAACATTCACTTTATTCTTCTTTAACCATTCTTTGGTAGAATGACTTGTGTGCTTAGGGTCATTGTCTTGCTGCATGACCCACCTTCTCTTGAGATTCAGTTAATGGACAGATGTCCTGTCATTTTCCTTTAGAATTCACTGGTATAATTCAGAATTCATTGTTCCATCAATGATGGCAAGCCATCCTGGCCCAGGTGCAGCAAAACAGGCCCAAACTATGATACTACCACCACCATGTTTCACAGATGGGATCAGGTTCTTATGCTGGAATGCAGTGTTTTCCTTTCTCCAAACATAACACTTCTCATTTAAACCAAAAAGTTCTATTTTGGTCTCATCTGTCCACAAAACATTTTTCCAATAGCCTTCTGGCTTGTCCACGTGATCTTTAGCAAACTGCAGACAAGCAGAAATGTTCTTTTTGGAGAGCAGTGGCTTTCTCCTTGCAACCCTGCCATGCACACCATTGTTGTTCAGTGTTCTCCTGATGGTGGACTCAGGAACATTAACATTAGCCAATGTGAGAGAGGCCTTCAGTTGCTTAGAAGTTACCCTGGGGTCCTTTGTGACGTTGCTGACTATTACATGCCTTGCTCTTGGAGTGATCTTTGTTGGTCGACCACTCCTGGGGAGGGTAACAATGGTCTTGAATTTCCTCCATTTGTACACAATCTGTCTGACTGTGGATTGGTGGAGTCCAAGCTCTTTAGAGATGGTTTTGTAACCTTTTCCAGCCTGATGAGCATCAACAATGCTTTTTCTGAGGTCCTCAGAAATCTCCTTTGTTCATGCTATGATGCACTTCCACAAACGTGTTGTGAAGATCAGACTTTGATAGATCCCTGTTCTTTAAATAAAACAGGGTGCCCACTCACACCTGATTGTCATCCCATTGATTGAAAACACCTGACTTTAATTTCACCTTCAAATTAACTGCTAATCCTAGAGGTTCACATACTTTTGCCACTCACAGATATGTAATATTGGATCGTTTTCCTCAATAAATAAATGACCAAGTATAATATTTTTGTCTCATTTGTTTAACTGGGTTCTCTTTATCTACTTTTATGACTTGTGTGAAAATCTGATGATGTTTTAGGTCATATTTATGTAGAAATATAAAAATTTCTAAAGGGTTCACAAACTTTCAAGCACCACTGTATGTACCCTTTTGACCCTAAAAAGGTGCACATAGTTACCTTGAAGTCCAATAATGAGCCCTTGGGGGTAGATTAGTGTAGATTGTACCTTGGGGGACAGAAATGGACTCCTACTGAACCCCTATTTCTGGAGTGTCTGCTAAATGCCTGTAATGTCATGTGTATGTTATGATGTATTATCGATTGTAATGCAGATGGTATACTGCAGCTTGTGTTAGAATGCACTTGAACATTACAGGATTTGAGCAATCGCATGCTCTGATTGGCTACTGTACTACTAGGATATCAGCTCATATACCATGAGTAGAGAAAAAACAAAATGGCAGAGCGTGTTGCTGAACCAACCGAGGCCGAAATAAAAACTCTACTTGAAAACAAAACCCCAAAAAATACAAAAAAGCAGCAAAATACAGAATGAAAGTGTCTGATGGTAAGAACATATCTTTTTTTTTTTCAAGAATTATTATTATCATCGCATTTTTCACAAATTGCTCCTGTCATTTCGCCGGTTTGTTTATATTCTAAGTGGAAATGATTTTGTCGGACATTTTGTATAAAGTTTTTATTTATCGAATTTGCAAAAAATTAAAATAAAAATGCTCTGTTTCTCAAAATCCAGTGAATGTGGATAGAATAAAACAGTTATTCCACTCAGTCTTGTCATACACGGCTTATAGCTCTATCAGCTCACATAGGACTCGATTTCATGGAATAACTGTTGAATATAATGTTTATATAATGCATAGCGAATGCAGGAGTCATAAAAAGTGTCCCAAGAATATGTTATAGATTATAAGAGTAATAAACCATACAGTAATAATAATAATAATAATAAGTTCAATTTATATAGCGCCTTTCAAAAAACCCAAGGACGCTTTCCAATTATAAACAAGGAAAGAAAAAATAAATAAAAAAATATATAATAAATAAATAAATAAATAAATGATAAAAAGTCCACCAAGTAGGGGTCAGGATGTAATTCCCGTGGTGTAGCAGCCACAGTCCCACCAAAAGGCGCACGAAAACAAGTCCCACATCTCCAGCACCGCCGCCGTGACGCCGTCAGCAACATCGCTCGAACACCACGCCGTGGATCCACACAGCGAGCAGAGAAGCTCCGCCACGCAGAGCGCTGGTGTGTCCCAAACCGCCTGCACAGCCGCCGCGACGCCACCGAGCAACATCGCTCGGAACATCATGCCAAGCGTTAAAGCGCAGAGCGCTGGACAACCACGATGTAAAATGAGCAACAGGCTCACTGCAGTCCACAGCTGGGAGCACAGGCATCGCCCACGGCGAACCAAGGCCTGGAGGGAACCGACGCCCAAAACTGGGTCTGGAGCTACACCACAACCAGCGGACAAAACACTCAAACAAACATCAAACTACACAAACACACAGAAAAAAATAGAAAAAGAAATAAAATAAAAAAAAAAGCTCTGGTGAGAAGCGGCAGCCAGAACACGCACGACGTACTCTCAACCGGAAACGAAAAAAAAAAGGCTATTATAGAATGAAATGATAATCATTTTTAATGCACAAATAAACTAATAAAAGGGAAAAAGTTGATTCTGATTTGGTAAAGATAGAAAAAGTGCTGCTGTGGTGTGTATTAGACGATAATTCATTAAAATACAAAAAAAATGATTAACGATACATGCGTATAAATAAATAAATAAATAAATAGGTGAGCTTGTGATTTAATAAAAGTGCACATGTCTTATCCACTTCTTTTCCTCTTTGTTTGTGTGGCTCCACAGGGCACGCTGCAGAAGTTTGTAGACGACCTGTTTGAGACCATCTTCAGCACGGCACACAGAGGAAGCGCCCTCCCCCTCGCCATAAAGTACATGTTCGACTTCCTGGATGAGCAAGCTGACAAACACGGCATCCACGACCCTCATGTCCGGCACACATGGAAGAGCAACTGGTGAGAGTGAACACATGAATGAATATTACATTCTCACACACACACACACACACACACACACACACACACACACACACACACACACACACATGCTATAACTTCATTAAGGCACATTCAGTCAGAAAAAAACATGACTCTCAACTCAACACCACATCACTCTGGTGCCACTGATGCGTCTGTCAGCGCAGACGTTGCTATGACGACGTGCGAGCAGCAAATCAATAAGGTTTGGCTTCAAATGATCAATATATTTCAATTCCTCTAGCGTGACAGTGTGAGCAAATATATATATATATGGTGTCTGTTTCAGCGCCATTAACATTAGTTTGTTCCTGAACGTGGTGTATGAACAGGTGAATGTGCTTCTCTTTATCAGGGAGTGTGAAGTATTCTGTCAGAGATGGTTGGGAGACGGATGTACAGTGGGGCAAAAAAGTATTTAGTCAGTCACCAATTGTGCAAGTTCTCCCACTTAAAAAGATGAGAGAGGCCTGTAATTTTCATCATACTGTAGGTATACCTCAACTATCAGAGACAAAATGAGAAAAAAAAATCCAGAAAATCACATTGTCTGATTTTTAAAGAATTTATTTGCAAATTATGGTGGAAAATAAGTATTTGGTCAATAACAAAAGTTCATCTCAATACTGTGTTATATACCCTTTGTTGGCAATGACAGAGGTCAAACGTTTTCTGTAAGTCTTCACAAGGTTTTCACACACTGTTGCTGGTATTTTGGCCCATTCCTCCATGCAGATCTCCTCTAGAGCAGTGATGTTTTGGGGCTGTCGCTGGGCAACACGGACTTTCAACTCCCTCCAAAGATTTTCTATGGGGTTGAGATCTGGAGACTGGCTAGGCCACTCCAGGACCTTGAAATGCTTCTTACGAAGCCACTCCTTCGTTTCCCGGGCGGTGTGTTTGGGATCATTGTCATGCTGAAAGACCCAGCCACGTTTCATCTTCAATGCCCTTGCTGATGGAAGGAGGTTTTCACTCAAAATCTCACGATACATGGCCCCATTCATTCTTTCCTTTACACGGATCAGTCGTCCTGGTCCCTTTGCAGAAAAACAGCCCCAAAGCATGATGTTTCCACCCCCATGCTTCACAGTAGGTATGGTGTTCTTTGGATGCAACTCAGCATTCTTTCTCCTCCAAACACGACAAGTTGAGTTTTTACCAAAAAGTTCTATTTTGGTTTCATCTGACCATATGACATTCTCCCAATCCTCTTCTGGATCATCCAAATGCTCTCTAGCAAACTTCAGACGGGCCTGGACATGTACTGGCTTAAGCAGGGGGACACGTCTGGCACTGCAGGATTTGAGTCCCTGGCGGCGTAGTGTGTTACTGATGGTAGCCTTTGTTACTTTGGTTCCAGCTCTCTGCAGGTCATTCACTAGGTCCCCCCGTGTGGTTCTGGGATTTTTGCTCACCGTTCTTGTGATCATTTTGACCCCAGGGGGTGAGATCTTGCGTGGAGCCCCAGATCGAGGGAGATTATCAGTGGTCTTGTATGCCTTCCATTTTCTAATAATTGCTCCCACAGTTGATTTCTTCACACCAAGCTGCTTACCTATTGCAGATTCAGTCTTCCCAGCCTGGTGCAGGTCTACAATTTTGTTTCTGGTGTCCTTTGACAGCTCTTTGGTCTTGGCCATAGTGGAGTTTGGAGTGTGACTGTTTGAGGTTGTGGACAGGTGTCTTTTATACTGATAACGAGTTCAAACAGGTGCCATTAATACAGGTAACGAGTGGAGGACAGAGGAGCCTCTTAAAGAAGTTGTTACAGGTCTGTGAGAGCCAGAAATCTTGCTTGTTTGTAGGTGACCAAATACTTATTTTACCGAGGAATTTACCAATTAATTCATTAAAAATCCTACAATGTGATTTCCTGGATTCTTTCCCCCCATTCTGTCTCTCATAGTTGAAGTGTACCTATGATGAAAATTACAGGCCTCTCTCATCTTTTTAAGTGGGAGAACTTGCACAATTGGTGGCTGACTAAATACTTTTTTGCTCCACTGTAAGTGCAGAAGGGGTGTTTATTAATACGGTAAACAATCCAGAACAGCAGGCAAAATCGGAAAACAGTGGAACAGGCGATAGGTCGAGCGAGGCACAAGCAGGCTATCGTAGACTCGGCAGAATCAAAGACGAGAAACAGGAAATCAGGGATCAGGAAACCAAACAAGGAAATAAGGCTCGGTAATGTGTCAGCAACGCAACTCAATACTTCACAAAGTAAGTGTGTTTTCACAGTTTTTATATCAGCACGCTGATTGCGCCTTAATCTTGTGCAGGTGCGAAGTGTTTATAGCGTACATGAGAGTCCGCTTGGTGTGCGCTGTCCAGAGCACCAGAGAGTCAATCTGATGCACGTGCCAAGGCGCGCAGGTGTGACACTCTTACACAAAATTAGTACAAAAATGAATGTAGATATAAATATCTCATCTCATTATCTGTAGCCGCTTTATCCTGTTCTACAGGGTCGCAGGCGAGCTGGAGCCTATCCCAGCTGACTACGGGCGAAAGGCGGGGTTCACCCTGGACAAGTCGCCAGGTCATCACAGGGCTGACACATAGACACAGACAACCATTCACACTCACATTCACACCTACGGTCAATTTAGAGTCACCAGTTAACCTAACCTGCATGTCTTTGGACTGTGGGGGAAACCGGAGCACCCGGAGGAAACCCACGCGGACACGGGGAGAACATGCAAACTCCACACAGAAAGGCCCTCGCCGGCCACGGGGCTCGAACCCAGAACCTTCTTGCTGTGAGGCGACAGCGCTAACCACTACACCACCGTGCTGCCAGATATAAATATCTTATGCCAAATTATTATGGCATGTTACAAAAAAATAAAGAAAAAATCCGAGTCCTCGTCTCCAATTTACAAGTCCGAATGCAGTTAATACACGAGTCTGAGTCATCACTGCTCAAATCCAAGTTGAGTCACAAGTCCTTAAAATTAGGGCACGAGTCGGACTCGAGTACTACAAGCCTGATTAGGCGCATGTAAAGAAATGCTGTCGACCAAAAATGGCTTAAAAATAATGAAATGAATTAAATGTTTCAGCATTAAAAAAAATACTATAAACAGTAATCAGTAAGCCATAATAAACGAAACAAAGTCAGTATTTGGTGTGAGACGACCCTTTGCTTAAAAATAAAAAATAGTCATCTGAGGTCCAGTGAGGTCAGTTTTATGTGGAAATGATGTGTAGGTTTTCCTGAGCATCTTACAGAACCAGCCGCAGTTCTTCTGGACACTTTGACTGTCACACTCACTTCTTCATTTTACACCAAAACCCAGCAGCCTTCATTATGCTTTCTTTTTTCATCTGAAAAGTGCGCTCTTATGGAATACGCTGCTCAGATACAGACATTTTTTTTTCTGTAACATTTAATTTTGTGCTGGAAAAAAACAACGAATGTTGGACTCTAAAATGGTTTTGTAATGTTTTGACTTGATAATGTAGAAGTCATAAAATAGAAATCTATCCCATGAAAAAAACAAGGTGCCTAAGACTTTTGAACAGTACTGTGTGTGTGTGTGTGTGTGTATGTATACTATATATATATATATATATATATATATATATATATATATATATATATATATATATATAGTATCGAGAGAGAGAGAGAGAGAGAGAGAGAAAATAGCTGGAGAATTGGGTTGATGGATGGATAGAAGAAGGAGGTATGGTGTCAGAGTAATCGTTCTTTAACCTTTACCCTCCCCGAGCCAATGATCCATCATGCATCCGTCATCGCTGCCTCACTTACAGCACCATCCCGGTTTATTAAACTGATGTGTGAGCTGGACAGCAGGGAGGATGATCGAGTCTATTTACTCAGTTTTAGGGCCCTAATTTTTACCGTCTCTCTTTCATCACCTCATTTCTGAGCGTCCTGAATGCCTCGACTCGATTAGATGTTAATGGAATCATTCTTATTACAAAAAAAAAGCAAAATATCAAAAGAGTCATTTTTTATTTCTTACAAGCACCCATTGTGTGCTTCAGCCGAATGCTGCCGCTGCATCATTGCTTTTTTATCGTGCATTGGAGCATGTCTCTTCACTAAGACTGATATTCCTACCATGCTTTGGGGTTTTTTGTTGTTTTTTTTGCTGACATCTAATGTCTCTCGCAGTGGGGGTTAGAAAAGAGCTCCATCTTTAGGTCCTGCAAAACAACAGACTCAGCCTGTTTTCATCGTCAGAGTGAAATATGCTGCTGTCTACCAGGCCATTATCGAAAACATTTTGCTACAAAATCCATTATAGTTTTATTCGTTATAGTTTTAGCATAAAGTCTTTTTTGTTGAAGTTACTAACTGTTTATTGGAGGCTTGAGTGCAAGACTGTACATTACAACAGCAGTCCTAAAGTTATCGTGGTGATTGTAGTCCTAAGCCATTGTAGCAAAACTGTAACTGTCTTCTAATGCCACTTTTCCACTACCAACACGGCTGAGTCGGGCTGAGCCGTGCCGTGCTGAGTCGGGCTGAGCCGTGCGGTGCTGAGTTGGGCTGAGTCGAGCTGAGTGGGGCTGTTGGAGTTGCATTTCGACTACAACCGCGCTGAACCGTGCTGGCTGGAAGTGGGTGGACACATTGGGTGGAGTTAGTGAAAGTGGGTGGACGTCACGTGATGTCGTTAGGCGGCGCAAACAGTGACATCAGTGAGCTTTTAAGCGGTAGTCTCACGACCCGGATAGTAAACAGTAAACATGGAGGACATGGAGTCGTTAGTGTTGCTGGTCTTGGTGCTGTGGCTTGTTGTCACCGACAACGCCAACAGATACTGGCAAGAGCGTATAGATGAGGCGAGGCGCATAAGGCTTCAGAAATTCTCGTAATTCGTAATTCTTCTTCTTCCGGGTTTACGGTGTTTACAGATCCCAGCGTGCTCGCGGGGCGTGTGTGGGCGTGTGAGGACACTCCTCCTCACCAATCAGTGCACAGGGGAGTGTCTCCTCACGCCCCTAGCCCCACTCAGCTCGGTTTGGCTCGCTTCAGCCCTCCTCCAAAACCGTGCGAGTTTTGGGTGCTAAGCAGGGCTGAAGCGAGCTGAGTCGTGCTGCTCTGAGGTAGTCGAAACGCGAGCCGTGTCGGGCTGAAGTGAGCTGAAGCGAGCTGAAGTGAGCTGAAAAAGGGTAGTAGAAAAGGGCCATAAGTGTATCTTTTGACTGTCCCTATGGGGCCATCCTTCACAGTAGTGCTGCATAGGTGTGCAGAGATGTCCACGGTTTTCTCCGCCTACACAGACGATCTGCGCCGGCTACTCGATCCCAAAAAAATAATATTGACTCCGTTGCCCAGAATTTGCTGCAAATCCAAATCCATGAAATCGTCTTTGATTCGGGTCTAGCATGACCGGAAGCGACGCCATATTTGTTGATCGATTCTTCCGCTCTGATTGGCTGAGCTAGACCACGTGACCACACCATAGCAGTTTTCCTCAATTTATTAGATTAGAAGGTATGAATGATAAATAAACTTCAAGAAAATAACAGAAGATTCATCATTCTCTATCTAAGAATTGTTATTTTCATATCCAGAAGCTTCCCAGAGTGCCGAAGTTCCCAGACAAATGTCTGGTCCCTTCGCTAAAGCTTCATACTTATAAAGTGCAAATGCAAATTAATTGTGTGCAAATATTTATGCTGAAATTAAAACTGTACAATATGCAATACCACACCAGAAGCACATCAGAGTACATTACACATGCACCAAATAAGCTCACCATGTAGTTATGTTACAGAGCCAGGCAGCGTACAGTACTACAGAGGGGAGCTGAGAAAGCTAAGCGCATGCACATCTGGAGGGAAATTTCATACATCTTTTGCAAGTATTTTACAGGGAAATGGTTAGTAATTTATAGATGACTTGCAACCATGTGATCAAAATGTGCTATGTCACGAGCGTCCGCCATGATGGTAGATAAACAAAGCAACTCGGATGGCAGCTGCTGAAAGTGTGTCTGTAAACAAAGCTGAATTTTCTCAGTATTACCACGATTTGAACGCTCGAGCAAAGATTCGATACAAAGAGAAGATAGATATGTGTGGGTTCAACCCATATTATTTTTTAAAAGTCAGACTTTTCTGAAGATAAGACGCTTGTACTGACCATCGAGTACCCAGATATTGCATTCTATCTGGTTTGGCTGCCAAAGAATCAAGTCCGACCTTGGAGGAAACGTAGCCCATTTTCTGAGTGGGTGCCCAGTCTGGATTGTTTCTATGGTATAATTTTGCTGGCGCTCCTAGAAGCGAAACGGTAATCTCATCTCATCTCATTATCTGCAGCCGCTTTATCCTGTTCTACAGGGTCGCAGGCGAGCTGGAGCCTATCCCAGCTGACTACGGGTGAAAGGCGGGGTACACCCTGGACAAGTCGCCAGGTCATCACAGGGCTGACA
Source organism: Neoarius graeffei (assembly GCF_027579695.1). Taxonomy (NCBI): domain Eukaryota; kingdom Metazoa; phylum Chordata; class Actinopteri; order Siluriformes; family Ariidae; genus Neoarius; species Neoarius graeffei. Next base: position 59,382,256 of record NC_083589.1, on the reverse strand, counting down.
CATAGACACAGACAACCATTCACACTCACATTCACACCTACGCTCAATTTAGAGTCACCAGTTAACCTAACCTGCATGTCTTTGGACTGTGGAGGAAACCGGAGCACCCGGAGGAAACCCACGCGGACACGGGGAGAACATGCAAACTCCACACAGAAAGGCCCTCGCCGGCCACGGGGCTCGAACCCAGACCTGCTTGCTGTGAGGCGACAGCGCTAACCACTACACCACCGTGCCGCCCGAAACAGTAATACACGTTAAAATTATAACAACGACTGAGTGAACCATGACAAGAGAACGCTCATTTTATAGCAAAATTCTAGCAACACGAAATAAAATTCTTCCATGATGATATCAAGAAAGCTTTTGAATCTCACCTGAGATAAAATGATCACTGCAAACACGAGTTGTTTTGGTTTGAGCTTCTGTTAGATCAGCCCTGCCGATGTTGCTCAGCCGTGCTCGTCTCCTCTCCGTACTAAGCCTCAGAGTTTCCTCGCCCTCTTTCCGAATCACGGATGGAATTCTAAAAAATCGGAACGTGCCACGGTCACGAGTCCTGTTGTGACCACGACCATATACAGCACAAAGATATGGCGTAGCTAAAAGAATGCTTAAAGCAGTGGAAAAACAAAGAGAGTTGCGCACGCGTGACTGTGTTTTGTATGGAATGTCGCTTGACCCCGTATTTGTATCTCCACCAACATGGCTGACATCCAGGTTTCTATTTTGCTTTGACATCACTTGCAAGTCAAGGATGAGCTGAGAATGCACCAGAAGCCATCAGAAGGCATGTAAATTTCAAACTTTTCTCAGGGGGGCATGCCCCCAGACCCCCAAGCATTAGTGCACCTTAGGCACACCATGGCGGCTTTGCCACCACAAATTCCAGAGCTGCCTACTACTTTTTTTTTTCGACATCTACTCCAGATTTTCTAGAGAACCCACCCCAGTAGATTTGGAAAAACAGGAAAATGTGCCCATTTTAAGAATATTTCAAAGTAAAACCAAACAAAATGTGTGCATCCTATAGATACATAAAGAAAAATGAATTTTAAAATGCCTAGAAAAAGAACAAGGATTCACATTTCGTTTTCCATAACCGTATCGTTTTGTATGTTCTTCCTGTGTCCGTCTGGGTTTCCTTTGGGTTCCTTGGTTTTCTGCGATGTTCTCCCAGAAACGCAGTAGGTGGATTGATGACTCTAAATTGTCCCTACATGTGTATGAGTGTGTGGATGTGTTTGCTTAGTGCCCTGAAGGTGCTCTGTGTCCCATCCAGTTGTGTATTCTTTGTTTGCAATAGACGTCACTTTCGGCAGTGATCCGCCTCATTATGGATTCAGATTTCCAGCATCGTATTTGTTTACAGTCGCTGCTTTGCAGTAGTTTCTTGTGTTTCGCCTTGATTGCTGCTCTGTATTTGGATGTTCAAACTGATCAAATGGAAAAAAAGAAAAAGAGGTATTACAGGATACCAAAAGAAGTCGTGCACAAGAATGAAAGAACGAAAAATATCTCAAAAAGACGCCGTGAAAAACGGCTCACAAACCTTTCACTGTGTTCGAAAGGAATCGAGAGTCCACATGCGGTTTCATGTTTGCAGGAATCATTTTGTTAAAGGTACATACATCAACTTTGTGTCTAAAATCAAAACTTCTAATGTTAAATGAGTTCTCTTATGTTTCAGATGTCGTAAAACAAACTGTAGATGAAATGATGAAACTAGTTTGGTAGGTCGAGATTGAAACTCGATTGTTTATGTATTTTTTCAGGTTGTCCAATGTCGTCAGTTCATAAGTCTGAACTACGTTTGATATGTCATGAAATAAAATGTAAGTTATCGTGGCAAAAATGCCTACAGCATCTCCGACTCGAATCACATAGGTACTACACTTCGGCTACATTACGTTACTCAGGCTCACAAAAATAAGACGATTATTGTCCTTTAGAAGTCTTATTCCAACATCATGAACCCAGCCACAAACGAAAAAGTTACAGGCTTCAAGACTTTTGAAAGCTTTCATTTGATTCTTCGTGTAAAACAATGTTTGGACGACCAGATAATTGGAAATGTACGGAAACTGTATGTTGTTGTTGAAGTTGCTTGAAAAGTCCAGTTTTTTTAAGCTGTAGGGGTCCAATCCATCGCATCAATATTTTTCTTGATTTCTTGATTTTGCTTTTGGTTCTAGTCCATTAACATGGTCAGACGTAGAATGTTTTCCACAAGATGACGACGGACATGTACTTGGCTTAGATGCCGTCTTTGATTGTTGCCCGTCACTTGGAAGCCAGAAGTGAACCACGAGGCAGAAAGTCACGTGATCGCAAACAAAGAATTACACCCAGTGTTCCGAATCCTCAGCGACTCTGACGAGGATAAAGTGGAACATCTGTGGAACCTTGCGCACTAAATGTCTCATCTCATCTCATCTCATTATCTGTAGCCGCTTTATCCTGTTCTACAGGGTCGCAGGCAAGCTGGAGCCTATCCCAGCTGACTACGGGTGAAAGGCGGGGTACACCCTGGACAAGTCGCCAGGTCATCACAGGGCTGACACATAGACACAGACAACCATTCACACTCACATTCACACCTACGCTCAATTTAGAGTCACCAGTTAACCTAACCTGCATGTCTTTGGACTGTGGGGGAAACCGGAGCACCCGGAGGAAACCCACGCGGACACGGGGAGAACATGCAAACTCCACACAGAAAGGCCCTCGCCGGCCACGGGGCTCGAACCCGGACCTTCTTGCTGTGAGGCGACAGCGCTAATCACTACACCACCGTGTCGCCCCCGCCACCAGAGGTAACATATATAAAGAAAAAAGCAGTGGACCCAAGACAGAACTTTGTGGAACACCAAACTTTACCTCAGTACGTCTAGAAATATCACCATTTATATCAACATACTGATAGCGATCAGTTAAATAAGAGCTGAGCCAGGAGAGGGCCGTTCCCTTAACTCCCACAATATTTTCTAGTCTATCCAGAAGAATGGAATGATCAATGGTATCAAACGCTGCACTAAGGTCAAGCAACACAAGTAGCGAGACACAGCCCTGATCAGACGCCAACAGTAGGTCGTTTACTACTTTAACCAGTGCTGTCTCTGTGCTATGATGAGGTCTAAATCCTGACTGATACATTTCATGGATGTTATTCCTATGTAAATATGAGCATAACTGCTGTGCCACAGCTTTTTCAAGGATCTTGGAGATAAAGGGGAGGTTTGATATTGGCCGATAATTGGACAACTGACAGGGAGCAAGATCAGGTTTTTTAATCAGGGGTTTGATAACTGCTAGTTTAAAGGATTTGGGTACATAGCCAATCGTGAGAGAAGAATTTATTATTTTTAGAAGCGGTTCAATTACTTCAGGTATTATCTGTTTGAATAGACGTGTAGGTAAGGGATCTAGTACACAAGTTGAGGCTTTTGATGCCGAGATTAATGAAAGTAATTCAGTTTCTTTTAGGGGAGTAAAACATTCTAATTGCTGATCTGATACAGTTATATTGTTAACTACAGGGTCACTTACATTGTCTGACCTTAAATTAGTAGTTTGAATTTTTTGTCCGATATTCTCAATTTTGTCATTAAAAAAATTCATGAAGTCGTTGCTACTACATACTGCAGATGTGCATGTGTCTATAGTGGACTTATTCCTGGTTAATTTTGCTACAGTATTAAATAGGACTCTAGGATTATTTTGTTATCTTCTATTAGGGAGGAGAGATATGTTGATCTCGCAGCACTAAGAGCTTTTCTATACTTCAGGAAGCTCTCCTTCCACGCTAATTTGAACGCTACCAATTTTGTTTGACGCCATTTACGTTCAAATTTTCAAGTGGTCTGTTTTAATGTGCGAGTGTCATCATTATACCAGGGTGCTAATTTTTTGTCTCTGACCATTTTCCTTTTAAGAGGAGCTACATTATCTAAGGTATGGCGGAACGTTCACCAGATTGTCACAGGGCTGACATGTAGAGCGACACAACCATTTACACTCACATTCACACCTACGGTCAATTTAGAGTCACCAGTTAACCTAACCTGCATGTCTTTGGACTGTGGGGGAAACCGGAGCACCCGGAGGAAACCCACGTGGACACGGGGAGAACATGCAAACTCCACACAGAAAGGCCCTCGCCGGCCACGGGGCTCAAACCCGGACCTTCTTGCTGTGAGGCGACAGCGCTAACCACTACACCACTGTGCCGCCTGCACTAAATGTCAATGCTGTAAATTAAATTTCTGCAGAATTTCTTCTTCGTTTTGTCCTAAGGTTATGGAAACATTTGCAGGATCACAGCCACACGGTAAACCAGCGTAACAGCCTCAGTAGCCCACGGCACTTCTTCTTATGCTAAATATTCAAAATCCATGGGGGGCGCACAAACATTTGGATTCATCTGTAGATCTGCTATGCAGCGAGCTGAGTAATAATGTAATGTAACAGTAACACATTTCGGTTGAAGGTTGTACTGTACACACTGCGTCCACTCGAATATCTGTCATTCACAAAGAAGTCTGAAATTATATCATTTCACAGATGAGTTCAGTGTAGAATAATCCACAAAACTCCTTCAACATCTTTTATTCAGCCGAGCTTTTGTAATGATGTTGTAGATGTGGGTATGAGAACCTCTATCTCTCTCTCTCTCTCTCTCTCTCTCTCTCCCTCTCTCTCAATCTCTCTCTCCCTTTTTCCCTCTCTCTCCCCTTTTTCCTTCTCTCTCTCTCGCTCTCTCTCAATCTCTCTCTCTCCCTCTCTCAATCTCTCTCTCTCCCTCTCTCAATCTCTCTCTCTCCCTCTCTCAATCTCTCTCTCTCCCTCTCTCAATCTCTCTCTCTCTCTCCCTCTCTCAATCTCTCTCTCTCCCTTTTTCCTTCTCTCTCTCTCCCTCTTTCTCTCGTTCTCAATCTCTCTCTCTCCCTCTCTCCCTCTCTCTCTCGCTCTCTCAATCTCTCTCTCTCCCTTTTTCCCTCTCTCTCCCCCTTTTTCCTTCTCTCTCTCTCTCGCTCTCTCTCAATCTCTATCTCTCTCCCTCTCTCTCTCAATCTCTCTCTCTCCCTTTTTCCTTCTCTCTCTCCCTCTCTCTCTCCCTCTCTCTCTCCCTTTTTCCTTCTCTCTCTCCCTCTCTCTCTCGCTCTCTCAATCTCTCTCTTTCTCTCCCTCCCTCTCTCTCTCTCCCTCTCTCTCCCTCTCCCTCCTCTTTCCCTCTCTTTCTCTCTCTCACGTTCCCTCTCCTTCTCTCTCTCCCTCCCTCTATCTCAATCTCTCTCTCCTTCTGTCTCCCTCCCTCTCTCTCTCTCCTTCGCTCTCTCTCAATCTCTCTCTCCCTCCCTCTTGCTCCCTCCTCTCACTCTCTCCCTCTATCTCTCTCTCCCTCCCTCTCTCTCCCTTTCTCTCTTCCCCTCTCTCTCTCCCTCTATCTCTCTCAATCCCTCTCTCCCGCTCTCTCTCTCGCTCCCTCTCTCTCTCCTTTTCCCTCCTTCTCTCTCCCTCTCTTTCTCTCTCTCGTCCTCCCTCCATCTCTCTCTCTCCCTCGCTCTCTCTCAATCTCTCTCTCTCTCCCTCCCTCTCGCTCCCTCTCCCTCTCTCTCTTCCCCTCTCTCTCTCCCTCTATCTCTCTCAATCTCTCTCTCTCCCTCCCTCTCTCTCTTCCCCTCTCTCTCTCCCTCTATCTCTCTCAATCTCTCTCTCCCTCCCTCTCTCTCCCACTCTCTCTCGCTTCCTCTCTCTCTCCTTTTCCCTCCTTCTCTCTCCCTCTCTTTCTCTCTCTCGTCCTCCCTCCCTCTCTCTCTCTCCCTCTCTCCCTCCCTCTCCCTCCTTCTCTCTCTCTCTCTCTCTCTCTCTCTCTGCCGCACTTCACACTGCATCCACTTTACTGCAGTGTCCTTTCTTATTCCCCCTCGTTCTTTTTTCCTTTTTTATTTTTTTGATACCTATGACAAAAAAACAGTGCTGCCTGGAAAATTAATGAGCACACTGCAAACAGAGCAAAGACCGACCCCCACCTCTTCCATCCCACACACACACACACGGGCGCACCTACCTGGATCATTTCCATTTACTTTAGTGCAAATAGGCCAGGGAATAAAGCAAGCTTGTATATGCTTATTGTTTTCGACAGGCACAAAAGGTACGAAGCGGCCAACAGATACAAACAAGCCAATACGGTTCACGTCAGCAAAGTGCCGTCACCCAGGAATGCAGGCTCACCCTGAGGAACAGCAGGCCCGTTTCCCACATTTATATTCGCACTGCTGGTTATTTTTTCATTATTTCTTTGTTTTATTCGGCTGAGCACGCAGGTACGCAGAGCACCTTCTGCTGTTTCACAGCAATCAGGTGTTTATGCTAAAAAAATTTGATGATCATTAAATAACTTAAATCTGCATAATAAGGGTCAGTTTGTGACTTTGCTATCAATTATGCTCATGATTTATTTCCTCCAGCTTGGCTAGGTTTATATCTGACGTGTGACTTTGGCATTGTTCACACACTCCAACAGCCGAAAGTCGCACTTGGAAGACGGCTCTGGACACTTAAGGTGATGATACACAGGGCGACTTTTTAGACAATGTTGCTGGGCAAAAAGATGAAAAACATTCACATTGGGCTGCGTTCAGGGTGCAAAAGTTACATCAGTATTTACATTGGGAAAGTTCCTTGTATTCAGAGTCGGGTTACGCAGCTAATAAAGTCGATTTTCTGCATGCTTCATTCAGACTATAAGAAATTAGCTGTGTGTAGCTCATGGCTCTGAGGTTGCCAGGTTTGTCTTGAATACACTCTCAGAAAATAAAGTACATTACTGTACCTTTAGCGGTACAACAGCTCATCACTGGATCAGGACCCTCTAAAGTACTTATTTGTACCCTTTACAGACTGCTTGGGAACAGATGTATAACTTTTTGGCCCTAAAAAGGTACTCACAGTTACCTTGAAGTTCAAGAATGAGCCCTTCGGGGTATGTTATGCCTCGGTCACAACCGGCCGTACATGCTCCTACGGCCGGTCTACGTGCAAAAAACGCAAGAAACGCACAGAGGGTGCGTGTGTGACGTGCTGATTTTCGAGCCGCAGACCGGCCGCAGAGGTTCTTTGTCATGTCAAACAAACTCTACGGGTGCTTACGTTTTTTTCAGGTTGCAAGACAAACTTAAGGCCAACATGCGTCTTTCTCCACGAACAAAAAAAACGCAGCGATTTGGGAAACGCCAAAAATCGCACGGCCAAAAAATCGTACGTCCGGTTGTGACCTAAGCTTTAGTGCAGATTGTCCCTTGGGGGCCAGAAATGGACTCCTACTGTATCCCTATTTCTGACAGTGTAGAAATGTCCAAGACGTTGTTTTTCACAGAGGAGATACGATTTAACTGAAAATAAACAAAGTTGTAAACAAATTCTTTACAACAAGAAAATCAACAAACAAATGACAAACAAAACCAAGTTTTGTTCCTCGAGGGAAGATCAACCCAAAACATCGATCAGAACTGAAATCGGATGAGAAATCAGAGAGGAGATACAATTTTAGTGAGAGGCCTGGAAAATTCGTTAATTTGGCCAAATTAGTAACTCGTTAGCAAAAAAACTGACAAAACAATGACCAAGTTTTGTGCGGAGTGATGAGTTCTTTCACACAAAACAATTGGAACGGAAATCCGTGGAGAACTGACAGAGGAGATACGATTGAACTGAATTGTGGACGACGGACGGACGGATGCCACACCATGGCAACAGCTCATCGACCTTACGGCCAGATGAGCTAATGATCCTCAAACCGTCCCGGTCCGTCCTATCGAACTATAAAATGTTTCGCAATCACATGCACAGTGATATTAAACGTACTGATGATCCCTGTTAAAACTTTCTGCTGTCGTTGTGATTGTTGTCATGATCTGTGTCTCAAATCAAAATCACTGACCTTCCATGGAAAAGTATTTACTCATCTAGAAAGCTGGTACAGACCTTCTGGTGGGTTTGAAGACAACATGAGAGATTTTCAAAGCTCAAAAACTAAACATAACACCAAAAAAACAGTTAGTGTTAGCACTTATTAATGATCTAGAATGCGATTTGAGACACAGCATTAATTTGTTTAGTCAGTTGCGGACACCGCGTCACATGATGCTGTGCAGACCCTACAATTTACTTTACTAGCTTTAATTTCTGAGGACGTGGACAAGCAAGCTGCGTTGACTTGACTTGAACTTTTCTACTTACTTACGTCTTAAAGTTTCAGCTCAGTATGACCCAGTCTGACACCGGATGCAGAGTGCTTTAGTTGATGCTGTTATCGTTTGCAATTTAAAAAGAGCACTTAAGAGCATGCTGAAAAACTTGACTCGTGCTCCATCTTTCTGAAATTGGCCTCAAACCCTCCTGTCAGCTACTGTGGACACAGTGAGCTTTGTCTTTATGATAATTGCTGTGTTGGCTCGCCTTCCAGCATCAGCATTAGCTTTAAACCTTCAAACATAAATCAGAGGATTTCAGCTCAAGTAGAAACGCTGATCTCCGCTGAAAGCTGATGGATGATAAAGACTGATAACGTCATGCTGGTACACAAACCTACATATTAGTTTTACTGCAGATACAGAGTAAATTCACTGAACTCACTGAATAAAAGGTGCATTTTGAAGATAAACCAGTTAAGATACTGGTTATACTGAATAAATCTGGGTGGTGTAGTGGTGAGCTCTGTCGCCTTGCAGCAAGAAGGTTCTGGGCTCGAACCTGCTGGTTGGCTGTGTGGAGTTTGTATGTTCTCCTTGTACCGTACCTGTGTGGGTTTCCTCCAGGAGCTTGAGTTTCCTCCCACAGTCCAAAGACGTGCAGATTTGGTCAAATGGCTGCTCTAAATGTCCCGTGAGTATGAATGGTTGTTCGTCTCTCTGTGTTCGCCCTGCGATCTGTCCCAGGTGAACTCCGCCTCTCACCCAGTGTCAGCTGAGATTGGCTCCGGCTTCCCCCGCGATCCCCAATGGATCAGAGATGTAGAAAATGAATGGATGGATAAACTGGGACATTAATGTTTAACATTCTCTAAATCTGTTTAATTGTTTAACGTTTAAAGATATTGTTATCCTTCCATTTTTCTCACACCAGTTTAGCCAGTTGAATATAATTTATTTTCAGTCTCGTTCTGTGTCTTTAGTGAAGACTGTTCCAGGTCACATTTCCTCTTCTGTAGCTTTAAAAATGGTGCCATGTACCTTTGGTACTAACTTCAGTTATTGCCACCAAACGCTACGTCCAAAGTCTTTTCTCTCACCGGATCAGCAGGATGGAGCCGAGTCTTTACTGCCACCCGGTGGACACGTACATCAATAATAAATACTTATTCAGTGACACAGAACATACTCATGACTCTTTAATTAAAGGTATTAAGTTTTATGCACACACACACACACACACACACACACACACACACAGATTGACTGACACTGACAGACAGACAGACAGACAGACAGACAGACAGACAGACAGACAGACAGATAGATAGATAGATAGATAGATAGATAGATAGATAGATAGATAGATAGATAGATAGATAGATAGATAGATAGACAAACTCACTGATTGATTGATAGATAAATAGATAGATAGACAGACGGATGGGCAAACAGATGGACAGATATACTGATGGATGGCCGGACAGACAGATAGATTCACTGACTGATAGACAGACAAACTCACAGATAGATAGATAGATAGATAGATAGATAGATAGATAGATAGATAGATAGATACGTAGATAGATAGATAGATAGATAGATAGATAGATAGATAGATAGATAGATAGATAGATAGATAGATACGTAGATAGATAGATAGATAGATAGATAGATAGATAGATAGATAGATAGATAGATAGATAGATAGATAGATAGACTCACTGACAGATAGATAGATAGATAGATAGATAGATAGATAGATAGATAGATAGATAGATTCACAGACAGACAGACAGACAGACAGACAGATAGATAGATAGATAGATAGATAGATAGATAGATAGATAGATAGACAGACAGACAGACAGACAGACAGACAGACAGACAGACAGACTGACTGACTGACTGACTGACTGATGGATGTATGGACGGATAGACTCACTGACAGATAGATAGATAGATAGATAGATAGATAGATAGATAGATAGATAGATAGATAGATAGATAGATGGACAGATATACTGACTGACTGACAGACAGATGGATGTATGGACAGGTAAACTGTCAGATAGATAGATAGATAGATAGATAGATAGATAGATAGATAGATAGATAGATAGATAGATAGATAGATAGACAAACTCACTGATTGATTGATAGATAAATAGATAGATAGACAGACGGATGGGCAAACAGATGGACAGATATACTGATGGATGGCCGGACAGACAGATAGATTCACTGACTGATAAACAGACAAACTGATAGACAGACAAACTCACTGATAGATAGATAGGCCGGACAGACAGATAGATTCACTGACTGATAGACAGACAAACTGATAGACAGACAAACTCACTGATAGATAGATAGATAGATAGATAGATAGACAGACAGACAGACAGACAGACAGACAGACTGACTGACTGACTGATAGACAGACAAACTCACTGACTGATAGATAAATAGATAGACAGATGGACAAACAGATGGCTGGCAGACAGACAGACAGACAGACAGACAGACAGACAGATGGACAGATAGACTGACTGACTGATAGACAGACAAACTCACTGACATAGATAGATAGATAGATAGATAGATAGATAGATAGATAGATAGATAGATAGATAGATAGATAGATAGATAGATAGATAGATAGATAGATAGACGGACAGTCAGACGGACAGTCAGACGGACAGTCAGATATACGGACAGTCAGATATACGGACAGTCAGATATACGGACAGTCAGATATACGGACAGATTGACTGACTGATAGACAGACAAACTCACTGACTGATAGATAAATAGATAGACAGATGGACAAACGGATGGGCAGATTGATGGACAGATAGATGGACAGATAGACTGACTGATAGACAGACAAACACTGACAGATAGATAGATAGATAGATAGATAGATAGATAGATAGATAGATAGATAGATAGATAGATAGATAGATAGATAGATAGATAATGGTAAAGTATTAGTATTAATAATATTAACAGTGATCTAATTTTAAAACACCATCTTGTGTGTGGGGGGGGAGTTGGGGCTGTTGTACAGTATAAATGCAGCACACAAATAGAGGAATAGTGAAAGTATCCTCATCTGATAAAGTGTGTGTGTGTGTGTGTGTTTGTTTCTCCTCTCAGCCTACCTCTGAGGTTTTGGGTGAACGTGATTAAAAACCCCCAGTTTGTGTTCGACATCCATAAGAGCAGCATCACAGACGCCTGCTTGTCTGTGGTGGCACAGACCTTCATGGACTCCTGCTCCACATCCGAGCACCGCCTGGGTAAAGACTCGCCCTCCAACAAGCTGCTGTACGCCAAGGACATCCCCAGCTACAAGAGCTGGGTGGAGAGGTGAGACCTGACCTCATTCAAGTGTGTGTGTGTGAGATTTTTTTTATTGACAACCTTGTCTCTAGAAACCAGGTCAGTGAAAGAGATCTGAGTGCGTGTTTCTATGTTGGTGGTTTGTCTGACAGTGTGTTTGCACCCCATCACCTTTATCACACTAATAGCTCTCTGGTTTATTGGCTGAATTCGGATAATTCAAGTGCTTTAATTGCTGTAAAGCTGGATTGCTGTAAGCGCCGAGGCTGTGTGTAATAAACTACAGTGCAGTGCATTAGAGCCTCTGGGAAATTTCTGAGATTAATGAGCAGCACATTTCGACTGAAATAAAAAAAAAAAACAGTATGTAGATATTTTGCATTGTGCTGGCCTGAATACACACAGCTTCCTGTATTCCGTCTGTTTAATAAAAGATGGTGAGTCGGCTGGCAAGGTGCCAGGAAAAGTTGTGTTAAAAAAAAAAAAAACCTTAGGAATTTTTTTTCTCCAGTTGTTTCAGCACCAAAAGAGAAGGAGGGCATTTTAAGAGGTACACAATCTCATTGCATGCAGGTGCCAAAGAAGAAAAAGAAAAGCTTTCCAGGAAGAAATGTACATCAGCGGCTGCTAAATTGCTTTTTAAATTATTAATGCAGCTCTGTTTATTTATTTATATATGCACTGAATAAAGTCGGGAAGTATAAGGAAAGGCAATAAATATGCAAACGCTCATTTATTTATTTATTTATTTATTTATTTGTCTGATATTAACCAAAATCAGGGCTCACATACATTTCACAGAAAGGCTCGTAGCTATAATTGCATCCGCGGCAGATAAATTGATGCTTTGATTGCTTTCGTATGGAGCGAGTGTTTCGCCGCCACTGCACTGATCTCTCCTCTGGCACAAATAGCACAAGTGCAGCTCGAACCGATGGATGGCGACAGCAGCAATCAGCTCAGGAACCTTTACCCCACACATTCAAACATCGCTCTTTAGTTATTCTGGGTGTTTAGTCATAATCATTGGCACCCTTCTTGATTAAAAAAATAATAAGTGAAAAGGAATGTACACTGTATTACACAGAAAGAGAAATTTTGATCTTCAACATCCAGAAGCATTATAGAGTTTTATAGTAAAATCAGATATAAATAGCTTTGTGGAGTGATTTCAAAATTATTGGCACTCTACAGTCAACCGGCACTGAAAATACGACAGTTCCTGTCATACCAACATGTGCCAAACATTTGTATATTATTTATTTGAGGGTGGCACGGTGGTGTAGTGGTTAGCACTGTCGCCTCACAGCAAGAAGGTCCGGGTTCGAACCCCGTGGCCGGCGAGGGCCTTTCTGTGTGGAGTTTGCATGTTCTCCCCGTGTCCGCGTGGGTTTCCTCCGGGTGCGCCGGTTTCCCCCACAGTCCAAAGACATGCAGGTTAGGTTAACTGGTGACTCTAAATTGACCGTAGGTGTGAATGTGAGTGTGAATGGTTGTCTATGTGTCAGCCCTGTGACAATCTGGTGACCTGTCCAGGGTGTACCCCGCCTCTCACCCATAGTCAGCTGGGATAGGCTCCAGCTCGCCTGCGACCCTGCACAGGATAAGCAGTTATGGATAATGGATGGATGGTTTATTTGATAGGGACAGTGCACATTCACGAACAATAGTATAAAATACATAACGTAAATATGCCGGAGTTAGCATAATTGCTAATTTTCATCCGTAGTCCCTCGGCAGGTGATGTAAAACAAAATGGGATACAAATACACATGCAACAAATGCAGCATCACTATTCACAAATCCAGGACAGTAACAGAACCAACGCAAATAAACAACACAATAGACAATTACACAAAACACAGTACAACATGAACAGAGACAAGAACAACAGCAAGGTACACGCTACACAAATCCACTCTCAGACAGAATAGACTTAAAAATTTAAAATTATATATACATATATATACACACACACACTGGTGCATCTCAAAAAATTAGAATACCTTGAAAAAGTTCCTTTTTTTCATAATTTAATTCAAAAAGGTAAACTTTCATATATTCTATATTCATTACATGTAAAGTGAAATATTTAAAGCCTTTTTTGTTTTAATTTTGATGATTATGGCTTATAGCTCATGAAAATCAGAAATCCAGTATCTCAAATTATTAGAATATTCCCTAAGACCAATCAAAAAAAAGGATTTACAATACAGAAATGTCCAACTTCTGAAAAGTATATTCATTTATACACTCAATACTTGGTTGGGGCTCCTTTACCATGAATTACTGTATCAATGCGGTGTGGCATGGAGGTGATCAGTCTGTGGCACTGCTGAGGTGTTATTGAAGCCCAGGTTGCTTTGATAGTGGCCTTCAGCGTATCTGTATTTTTGGGTCGGGTGTTTCTCATCTTCCTCTTGACAATACCCCATAGATTCTCTATGGGGTTCAGGTCAGGCAAGTTGGCTGGCCAATCAAACACAGTAATATCATGGTCAGCAAACCATTTGGTAGTAGTTTTGGCACTGTGGGTAGGTGCTAAGTCCTGCTGGAAAAGGAAATCAGCATCTCCAAAAAGCTCGTCAGCAGATGGAAGCATGAAGTGCTCTAAAATCTCCTGGTAGATGGCTGTGTTGACTTTGGACTTGATAAAATACAGTGGACCAACACCAGCAGATGACATGGCACCCCAAATCATCACAGACTGTGGAAACTTCACACTGGGCTTCAAACACCTTGGATTCTGTGCCTCTCCACTCTTCCTCCAGACTCTAGAACCGTGATTTCCAAATTAAATGCAAAATGTACTTTCATCTGAAAAGAGGACTTTGGACCACTGAGCAACAGTCCATTTCTTTCTCTCCTTAGCCCAGATAAGACACTTCTGACATTGTCACTGGCTCAGGAGTAGCTTGATATTAGGAATGCGAAAGTTGTATGCCCTTTCTTGAAGATGTCTGTTCGTGATGGGTCTTGATACACTGACACCAGCCTCAGTCCACTCCTTCTGAAGCTCTCCCAAGTTCTTGAATCAACTTTTCTTGACAATCCTCTCAAGATTGCAGCCATCCCTGTTGCTTGTGCACCTTTTCCAGCCACCCTTTTCAGCAATGGCCTTTTGTGGCTTACCCTCCTTGTGGAGGGCATCAGTAATCATCTTCTGGACAACAGTCAAGTCAGCAGTCTTCCCCATGATTGTGGTTGTGTGTACTGAACTAGACCGAGAGATACACTGTGTTCATACTGTTTTACTCAAACTCGAAATGAAATATTCTAATATTTTGAGATGGGTTTTTTTATGTTTTTGTACTGTATGCCATACTGATTAAAATAGAAAAATGCTTGAAACATTTTAGTTTATGTGTAATGAGTCTATAATATATAAAATTTTCACTTTCTTAAATAACTGATTGAAAATATTGAACTTTTTCATAATATTCTAATTTTTTGAGATGCACTAGTATACATACATACATACATATACATATAAAAACACACAGAAGCGATTACAATTCTGATTTTCCATGAGCCATAGTTTAAGATGAGTCTTAAAATGATGATATGTAAGGTACACCCTTATTGTAAGGGGAAGACAGTTCCAAAATTTGTTACCCTTTACTGACAGTACAGTGGTCCATCTAAATGGTACTATACAGTCCCCTTTAGTCGAGGCTCTTGTGCTACCGCTACTATCAACTCTTTTTAAAAAATAATTTACGGGGCTGGGGCAAGCCCATGTAAAACCTTATATATAAAGCATGCATACTTAAAATTTTTTAAATTCTCAAAGCTCAAAAAATTGTGTCTTTCCAAGATGTTACAGTGATGAAATGACAATACAATGCCTTTTTATCAAAGATTTTTATGGCTTTTTTAAAGAGTAATTCTATAGGTTTCAGTATTGTTGTACCAGTTAGTGACCAGTTTGTAAAACAGGACTCAATATGTGAAAGGACCACTGAGTGTAAGAACATCCGAGCCGCTTTCATGTGGAGAAATGGCCTGATTTACCTAAAACATCAGAAAAAGGTTTGATAAAGATCCTAATCAAGCCCACCAGATGAATTGATAATGTGTGTTTTAAACTGGACTGTGACTGAACTGGAATATTTTTAAAAGAGAGAGAGAGAGAGAGAGAGAGCTAGTATGTGGTATTCCACTAGGGGGCAAACTAGAGCAATAAACTCAGGGCGATTGAGCTTTTTCACCCTCCTGTGAGTTTTCATCCTGAATGCAGAAGTATACCTCAGGCGAGCTCAAATACAGCTCTCAATCACTGCAGCATCCCTAATGCGCAAATAATTCAAGCAACCATCCATACCTGAATTTTCACTCATTTCCCATGGCTGTGAGAAAGAAAGAAATCGCTGGAATGAGGATGAGCATTGTATAAAGGCAGTACGGACAACTCTAGACAGCATTTTAAAGACTCTGAGTACATGAAAAACCATTTGGCATAAACGCATCAAACATGGGAATGTTCAAAATGTGTGTTAAACTCAAAAAGGCAAAAAAATAATAATTGGACAGTTTGTTTTCCTGATGATGATGATGATGATGATTTATTGAGTGCCATTTCCATGAGTTCAGTAGCGCTGGAGACAAGTTACAATTCAAAGGCCTGAATAAACAAATGCGTCTTGAGCTTTCGTTGAAAGCAGTCAATGTTCGTCCAGTCCTTGATGTCTTCTGGTAAGTTGTTCCAGGAGCAGCAATACAAAAAGCATGACTTCCATAGGTCTTGAGATTGAAGGAAGATCTCTTTAAGAGATTCCTACTGGAGGAACAGAGGGGACGTGATGGCTTGTAAAGAGGAATTAGATTAAGTTCCAATTAGTTTTCTTGGAAATGAATAGTCTGGTTTGTAGTTGGTTTAATAGATGTTTGATTTTGTGTCCATCATTTTGGTGTACTGTCTTGTTGGAAGAGCTGTCCATGACCACGTCTTCACCTCCTGCCAGAGGCAACCGAGTTTCAGCATCAATCTTAACAAAAGACCAACCAGATTTTACAGCATGTCAACCACAAACAGTTCCACCTGTAGCTCAGATGAGGAGTTATAAACTTTAGGAGCTGCACTTTTTGGGTTTTTCTCAGGAACGGCTGAAAAGTGGTGGTTAATAGTTGAGTTTAAACTTGGCACATCCAAGAAGTTGTGATTTCTTTGGGTTCTTGACCATCTTCCTGTCTTTCCTGTGTTTAATTTATACAACAGACTGGCATCCAGTTCAGGATGTATTCCTGCCTCATGCCAAGTTTTCTTGCCACAGGCTGACCTGAAGATGAATGAATGAATGAATTTATTTGTTCATGTTTATGAAGGGTGCCAATAATTTTGGAGTTGGCATTATGTAGTATATAGATGGTGATGGAGTTTATAAATGTACTCTATTTTGAGAATATTGAGGATATCATGGTGGCATGAAGATATGAAGTTTATCTTCAAGTGGTGAATATATATATCTCATCTCATCTCATTATCTCTAGCCGCTTTATCCTGTTCTACAGGGTCGCAGGCAAGCTGGAGCCTATCCCAGCTGACTACGGGCGAAAGGCGGGGTACACCCTGGACAAGTCG
This sequence comes from Neoarius graeffei, assembly GCF_027579695.1. NCBI lineage: Eukaryota > Metazoa > Chordata > Actinopteri > Siluriformes > Ariidae > Neoarius > Neoarius graeffei. The sequence continues at coordinate 59,365,132 of NC_083589.1, read as the reverse complement.
CCAGGTCATCACAGGGCTGACACATAGACACAGACAACCATTCACACTCACATTCACACCTACGGTCAATTTAGAGTCACCAGTTAACCTAACCTGCATGTCTTTGGACTGTGGGGGAAACCGGAGCACCCGGAGGAAACCCACGCGGACACGGGGAGAACATGCAAACTCCGCACAGAAAGTTCTATATTTCTGCATAAATATGACCTAAAACATCATCAGATTTTCACACAAGTCCTAAAAGTAGATAAAGAGAACCCAGTTAAACAAATGAGACAAAAATATTATACTTGGTCATTTATTTATTGAGGAAAATGATCCAGTATTACGTATCTGTGAGTGGCAAAAGTATGTGAACCTTTGCTTTCAGTATCTGGTGTGACCCCCTTGTGCAGCAATAACTGCAGCTAAACGTTTGCGGTAACTGTTGATCAGTCCTGCACACCGGCTTGGAGGAATTTTAGCCCGTTCCTCCGTACAGAACAGCTTCAACTCTGGGATGTTGGTGGGTTTCCTCACATGAACTGCTCGCTTCAGGTCCTTCCACAACATTTCCATTGGATTAAGGTCAGGACTTTGACTTGGCCATTCCAAAACATTAACTTTATTCTTCTTTAACCATTCTTTGGTAGAACGACTTGTGAGCTTAGGGTCGTTGTCTTGCTGCATTACCCACCTTCTCTTGAGATTCAGTTCATGGACAGATGTCCTGACCTTTTCCTTTAGAATTTGCTGGCATAATTCAGAATTCATTGTTCCATCAATGATGGCAAGCCGTCCTGGCCCAGATGCAGCAAAACAGACCCAAACCATGATACTACCACCACCATGTTTCACAGATGGGATAAGGTTCTTATGCTGGAATGCAGTGTTTTCCCTTCTGCAAACATAACGCTTCTCGTTTAAACCAAAATTCTATTTTGGTCTTGTCCACCTGATCTTTAGCAAACTGCAGATGAGCAGCAATGTTCTTTTTGGAGAGCAGTGGCTTTCTCCTTGCAACCCTGCCATGCACACCGTTGTTGTTCAGTGTTCTCCTGATGGTGGACTCATGAACATTAACATTAGCCAATATGAGAGAGGCCTTCAGTTGCTTAAAAGTTACCCTGGGGTCCTTTGTGACCTCACCGACTATTACACGCCTTGCTCTTGGAGTGATCTTTGTTGGTCGACCACTCCTGGGGAGGGTAACAATGGTCTTGAATTTCCTCCATTTGTACACAATCTGTCTGACTGTGGATTGGTGGAGTCTAAACTCTTTAGAGATGGTTTTGCAACCTTTTCCAGCCTGATGAGCATCAACAACGCGTTTTCTGAGATCCTCAGAAATCTCCTTTGTTCGTGCCATGATACACTTCCACAAACATGTGTTGTGAAGATCAGACTTTGATAGATCCTTGTTCTTTAAATAAAACAGGGTGCCCACTCACACCTGATTGTCATCCCATTGATTGAAAACACCTGACTCTAATTTCACCTTCAAATTAACTGCTAATCCTAGAGGTTCACATACTTTTGCCACTCACAGATATATAATATTGGATCATTTTCCTCAATAAATAAATGACCAAGTATAATATTTTTGTCTCATTTGTTTAACTGGGTTCTCTTTATCTACTTTTAGGACTTGTGTGAAAATCTGATGATGTTTTCGGTCATATTTTTGCAGAAATATAGAACATTCTAAAGGGTTCACTATATATATATATATGTGTGTGTGTGTGTGTGTGTGTGTGTTACAGATGGAGAAAATAATGTCTTGTGTCTGCTCTCTTTTTCTCTCTCTCTCTCTCTCTTGGTGAACACTCTCTTGGATCGGGCTGATGGTAGCCCCATGGTGCACTGCAGCATATGCTTGACACTCAGAGTGGTCACAGGGATCCGGCATGCTGTGAATTAGAAACACCAACACACACATACACACAAGTTGAGGTGTCCACAAGTTGGCTCGGGATGGGAATTAAAAATGTAAATGACCTGCCTGAATTAAAGAGTTGACAGTGACACTGCAGCTGCTGTTGACAGTGACGGATTGCTTCGAGCTTCGAGCCTCCTGAACACAGAAGCCTCTGTGTGTGTGTGTTTACATGCATGCTTGCATTAAGCACACTTTAGGTATTCCTGGCATTCCGTAGCCTTTTTTTCCGAAGCCTCGAAAACAGCTTTTGAAGGACATTGGCTTATTAACAGTCACCACCATTCCCTGCCTACTGAAGCTGTGCAGTCATTGGGAGTAAATATAAGATTCCTCAAGACAAGATCGCTGTCAATCAAAGTCTCTACACTCCCCTGTAACGCCGTGAGCGTAAAGGATGATGTAAAGAAGCGAAGAAGTGGACTGTTACTTTGACTTCACATGCAAACAAGTCATTTAATCAATATGTGTGTGTGTGTGTGTATTTTCAGATACTACTCGGACATCAGTAAAATGCCTGCCATCAGCGACCAGGATATGAACGCTTACCTGGCCGAGCAGTCCCGTATGCACATGAACGAGTTCAACACCATGAGCTCCCTCAGTGAGATCTATTCATACGTGGGAAAATATGCAGAGGAGGTACATGACTTACTTCAATAGCTTATGCAACAGTATTCAAATGAGTTTTCAAATTCTTCACTCTTTATCACTGCGTTTGCACTTCTGAGCTGTTGCAGGCCACCTAGACCTAAAACTCCTACGTACAATATGCTCTGACGTACTGGGTGCTTATGAGAAATGGAAATAGCTCAACCTGTAGCTGTATAACACAAACACAACACAACTCAGCCGAGAAGAGGCTGTTCACCAAAATTGAGAAGTGAGGAGTGAGGAGTGCACGAGTTAGAGAAACAACCAAGTGGTCAAGAGTGGAGAGCTCCACTTCTCGGTTAGGACACAACCATAGCATGGATAATCCATAAAGGGTTGCGAGCTGTATGAAGTCCTGTCTGGATTCTGCCAGAAGACATGTTGGAGAAACATAGAAAACATAGAAAGTTGTGAATATTAATCGAAATAATCATTTATATTCTTTCATATAAACACTAGTAGACTCTACTTTTGAGAAATACAAAGCCCTACAGAGCACAAAGAGGGGATTAGAAATAATCTTTTATTACTTTTTTATTGAGTGTACCGATTTATCGCTAGTGTTTCTAATTAGCATAATTGATGCTAATTAGAAGCTAATTTGCATAATGTGCTTTTACTAATTTTTCAAACTTTGTATTCAGTATACAACCAATTATGTGCCGCCGATTTCCATGTAAATATCTTGAAAAATAGAAAAGTTATGAAGAAAAAACATTTGATCTCATTGGTTAATGAGGCCCATTTTGGACCAAGAGATCCTCAGACAGAATATTACGGCCGTTTTCTAAAAATTAAGCCATTTTTTTCCTTCAATCTTTGATTTGTAATATCTCAAGAACGGAAAACATATTTTAATTCTGCAAAAAGTACAGTGGTGCTTGAATGTTTGTGAAGCCTTTAGAATTTTCTATATTTCTGCATAAATATGATCTAAAACATCATCAGATTTTCACACAAGTCCTAAAAGTAGATAAAGAGAACCCAGTTAAACAAATGAGACAAAAATATTATACTTGGTCATTTATTTATTGAGGAAAATGATCCAGTATTACATATCTGTGAGTGGCAAAAGTATGTGAACCTTTGCTTTCAGTGTCTGGTGTGACCCCCTTGTGCAGCAATAACTGCAACTCAACGTTCCCGGTAACTGTTGATCAGTCCTGCACACCGGCTTGGAGGAATTTTAGCCCGTTCCTCCGTACAGAACAGCTTCAACTCTGGGATGTTGGTGGGTTTCCTCACATGAACTGCTCGCTTCAGGTCCTTCCGCAACATTTCCATTGGATTAAGGTCAGGACTTTGACTTGGCCATTCCAAAACATTAACTTTATTCTTCTTTAACCATTCTTTGGTAGAACGACTTGTGTGCTTAGGGTCGTTGTCTTGCTGCATGACTCACCTTCTCTTGAGATTCAGTTCATGGACAGATGTCCTGACATTTTCCTTTAGAATTCGCTGGTATAATTCAGAATTCATTGTTCCATCAATGATGGCAAGCCGTCCTGGCCCAGATGCAGCAAAACAGGCCCAAACCATGATACTACCACCACCATGTTTCACAGATGGGATAAGGTTCTTATGCTGGAATGCAGTGTTTTCCTTTCTCCAAATATAATGCTTCTCATTTAAACCAAAAATTTCTATTTTGATCTTATCCATCCACAAAACATTTTTCTAATAGCCTTCTGGCTTGTCCACATGATCTTTAGCAAACTGCAGATGAGCAGCAATGTTCTTTTGGAGAGCAGTGGCTTTCTCCTTGCAACCCTGCCATGCACACCATTGTTGTTCAGTGTTCTCCTGATGGTGGACTCATGAACATTAACATTAGCCAATGTGAGAAAGGCCTTCAGTTGCTTAGAAGTTACCCTGGGGTCCTTTGTGACCTCGCCGACTATTACACACCTTGCTCTTGGAGTGATCTTTGTTGGTTGACCACTCCTGGGGAGGGTAACAGTCGTCTTTAATCTCCTCCATTTGTACACAATCTGTCTGACTGTGGATTGGTGGAGTCCAAACTCTTTAGAGATGGTTTTGTAACCTTTTCCAGCCTGATGAGCATCAACAACGCTTTTTCTGAGGTCCTCAGAAATCTCCTTTGTTCGTGCCATGATACACTTCCACAAACATGTGTTGTGAAGATCAGACTTTGATAGATCCCTGTTCTTTAAATAAAACAGGGTGCCCACTCACACCTGATTGTCATCCCATTGATTGAAAACACCTGACTCTAATTTCACCTTCAAATTAACTGCTAATCCTAGAGGTTCACATACTTTTACCACTCACAGATATGTAATATTGGATAATTTTCCTCAATAAATAAATGACCAAGTATAATATTTTTGTCTCATTTGTTTAACTGGGTTCTCTTTATCTACTTTTAGGACTTGTGTGAAAATCTGATGATGTTTTGGGTCATATTTATACAGAAATATAGAAAATTCTAAGGGGTTCACAAACTTTCAAGCACCACTGTATGCCTAATAAAAAGGCTGAAATTAAAATTCAGGTTTTATTTCAGAATTAAGACCTGCTTTTCCTTTGAGGCCAGAAAGAAGCTTGTTGCTGCCACTTTTATGTCTGTGTTGGATTGTAAGCATGCATCTTCTCAGACAATGTTGCTAATGTTAATATTAAGCATTTAATTCTAGAAAGAAGCAAATTTTTAAAAATTGCCAATAGAAAAAGAAAATATAAACCCTGAAATGAGTAAAAGCGTCTCAAAGCAAGCTAAATAATCTTATATTTGAATTCTAATAACCTTCTAATCAGAAATATTCGATAAATTCTCCCATATTAAAGATATTTTCTCTTAATATCATTTTTTGCAGTGTACTCTTCCTCTTACGCTTAGCTTCAAGTATAAAACAGATTTGTTGCCATGACGCCAGTCGAAACAAAACAACTACTTTAAATCAGTGTGTCTTATTTACATGAATGTATGACTAAAGGTAATGATATACAGGGCAACTTTTTGGGCAATGTTGCCGGTGTTCTGATAAACGGTCCTACATCCGCGAAGCGTCCTACGGTCGGAGGGGATGTCAGACATGTCTGTCGAGCAGTCCTACATTGCAGGAAATCCTACAGTGTGATTCAACTTTAACTTTTAGTCATATTTCGTGGTTTTTCCCTCTGCAAAGAACATGCTTCTACACTGATACAACGTCCACCAACCCTGTCAGAATTCATATGAATGTAGGACGTCCTGACAATTCAAACGACTCCGTCAGAATATGCTTTTACATTCATATGACTCTAGGACGCTCTGACTCTTCAATTGACCCTGTCAGAATATGTAGAATTAATAGTTTTTTTTTTGTCACTATTCACAAGTACCATTTGCTCTATTAAAATGAGTGTAGGACGTTATTACAATTCAAATGACGCCGCAGGACGTTCTCACAACTCATATGACCCCATCAGAATATTCTTCTACTAGCCTAGTAAACTAGACCCAACCGCCTAGTGGCCAAAAATATTTTTTCCTAGCGAATGGGTCTAGCCTCGCACCATATAAACAAAAACACCCCGGGCATCAAATCGTGCCCGCCAATCACAACGCAAGGTTTTTGTTTGGATTCTTTGGGCGGGCTTTTGCAGGAGTGACGACAAAGCTGCGTGACGCTGGAGAAAGCACAACAGGAAAGATGGCTACGGCTAGTGAACAGCGCACGTTTGACTCCGCTTTGGAATCAGTTTTAGAAGAATTAGACTTGGATTTTTCGTTGAAACATGAGCAGGAAGAGGCTCTTCGCTCATTCCTTTTCAAGAAGGACGTTTTCGCTGTTTTGCCGACCGGCTATGGCAAAAGTCTGATCTACCAGCTGGCTCCGCTCGTAGCCAAAAGGATGGGGCTAGTTTGTGCAGTATGAAGAATTAATAAACAGCTTTGAAACATTACTTTTTGATTTTCTTATTTTCCCGTTATTTTAAATTTAAGGGAAATTATTTCACCAAACACCACTAAATAAAAACTCTCAAAAACAGTTTAAGCAAACCCTTGAAAAACACTTGAAAAAAATGTGTATGTGGTACAGACTCCAAACTTGTGGTCATTATCTCCAAACTTCTTAATATCTAGAACCTGTTTATTAATTAATACGCATTTTGAAAAATTATTTATTTCAAGGCCTCCCCACTGCTTTCTGTCACTCTGACTACGTCACAGTCACTGTTGCGCTGATTGGTCAGAGCGTTAGCCTATATGCACAGACGGTTTGAAAGCAGCGGGTTGTTCCTCCTACCCGCTTCGGAAATGTCTATGGATCGAGGCCAGACTAAATATTCACATTTAGTCTGGCTTGCCAGGCTATGCTTCTACATTAATAAATGAATGTAGGATGTTCTGACAATTCAAAAGACCCCTTCAGAATATGCTTCTACATTAAAATATGAGTGTAGGACATGCAATGGGGGACCCGCTATCTGCCACTCTATGCAACTTTTTTATGGAGGATCTGGAAACCCGAGCCATAGAAACAGCACCGGATGACTGCAAACCTATCTTCTGGAAAAGATATGTTGATGACATTCTTGAAATAACCAAAACAGGCCACACACAACAACTCACGGATCATCTAAACTCCATAGACAAGACAGGCAACATCAGATTCACACACGAAGAGGAAACGGACAAGACAATAGCATTTCTGGACCTAAAAATACACCACACAGAAGAAGGGAACATCAGAATTACAACATACAGAAAACCTACACACACCGACCAATATCTTCTCTGGACATCTGAACATCCCATCACACACAAAATGTCAGTAATCAGAACACTATACGACCGAACACAGAACATCACGGAGGAGAAAGACAGACAGGAGGAGGAACAACACATCCAACAGGCATTAAAAAACTGCCAATATCCACCGTGGGCAATTCGAAAAGGAAAATCACAGACACAAAAAAAGGAAAGAAACAAACAGACAAGAAAAAACACAGAAAAAACAAACCGGGGCTTTGTCACATTACCATACATAAAAGGAGTTACAGAACGCATCCAACGATCCATGAGGAAATACCACATCAACACCCCGGTCAAACCATACAAGAACCTCCGACAGCTGCTAGTTCACCCCAAAGATAAAATACAACTGGACAATAAATGCAATATCATATATGAAATTCCTTGCCGGTCATGCAATAAAGTCTATATTGGTGAAACGGGCAGATGCTTCCACACTCACAGGAAAGAACACCAATTAGAATGTGAAAAAGAAACAACAAAAAGACTCACAAGATCCGAAAAAGAAAAAGCAAGCCAAGAAAACTTAAAATCAGCCATTTCAGACCACTGCAAACGACAAAATCATATTATGAATTGGGAAGAGGCCAGTGTCATTCGCGCTGAAGAGAATAGATACCACCGTTGGATTTTGGAGGCAGTGGAGATACGTAAGCGGGCGCAGAGGACCATGAACCGGGATGAAGGAGCGTACGCGCTGTCACATACCTGGAGCGCAGTCCTGGGGCAGCGACCTGACAGCAGGAGGCGTGGACTACCTGTCAAATTGGGCGGGACGTTCACGCCTCCATAGAGTAACATCAGCTGATAAGGCACGTCACCACTCGACATCTGGTGACTGTTTTGAAGAAGGCGGAAGTGTTCGCCGAAACTGTCAACAAGCGAGGTAACATACTTAAAAATACGTGTCTTAAGAAACGAACTTAAAAGAATGAGTGTAGGACGTTTTTACAATTCAAATGACGCCGCAGGACATTCTGACAACTCATATTTTAATGTAGAAGGTCAGAAATAAGGTCATATTTTAATCAGATAGGTCAGAAGTTGAAGCGCTTTGGTGGAAGATCTTGAAGGGGAGATATTTCAGATGTACTGCAAGACTCACGCAATGGTTAGAAATCAGCATTATGTTAGATTAAGTAGTAAAGATTGAATGCACACCGTTAATCTGCACCGTTTATTCTGCACCGTTTATAGCACAGCTGATGTAGGACAAAAATCTGTTCAAATGCCAAGAAATGACGTTTTGTGCTCTGCGCATGCGCAGTGGGGCTTTGTAGGACGCATTGACGTGTAGGACAGTTTATCAGAACACCGGCAACGGACAACCAGGTGAGACACGGGGCAACTAATTAGGGCAACAACCAATCAGATAAGAGCAAATCTATTGCCAGGGAGACCGACACCGCAAAGATGGACACTGAAACATTCACAGCTGTCACTTTTACCTCGGCTTCAGCTTTTATTTATTTCGCTCAAGTAAGTATCACTTCTGGAACAAAACTGAATAGATCCTCTGGTCAAAAGATAATTCACCATTATTTTAACATTTATAAGTTAAAATAACCGCATTATTCTGTTAAACATTTTTAAAAATATATTTAAAAATGCTACTAGCCTCAATCACATGCTATAACTAATAACTGACACATACATCACAAAAACATTCTCATCTCAGCAAAAAGGGACATGGACTAGGACAGGGGTGTCAAACCTGATCCATAAAGGGCCGTGTGGCTGCAGGTTTTCATTCCAGCCATGCAGCAGCACCCTGATTTGGCTTATTCAATCAACTGACACACCCACCCTTTAATCAAGGGTGGGTGTGGCTGCAAGTATTTGACTGTGTGAAGACAGTTCAGTTGATTGAATGAGCCAAGTCAGGTGTGCTGCTGCATGGCTGGAATGAAAACCTGCAGCCACACGGCCCTTTATGGATCAGGTTTGACACCCCTGGACTAGGAGATGCTGCTGAGGAGGAAAAGGGCGTGGCAGAGCTCCTGAAAGGCTTTCTTTCTTTTTTTATCTTGAAGTTTGTACTGTTTCGCACTCGGGTTCCACAAGTAGTTGTAGTGTTTAATCGGCTCCTACTTGTGTCCAGCTGGATGTGAATGAACACTGTAGGTGCCAGGCTTGTAGTACTCGAGTCCAACTTGTGCTCTAATTTTAAGGACTCGTGACTTGACTTGGACTTGAGTACTGATGACTCGGACTCGTGCATTAACTGCATTCGGACTCGTAAATTGGAGACGAGGACTCTGATTTTTTCTTTATTTTTTTGTAACATGCCATAATAATTTGGCATAAGATATTTATATCTACATTAATTTTTGTACTAATTTAGTCTAAGAGTGTCACACCTGCGCGCTTTGGCACATGCATCAGATAGACTCTCGGGCGCTCCGGACAGCGCGCTCACCAAGCGGACTCTCGCGTGTGCGCCATAAACGACTCGCACCTGCACAGGATTAAGGCACAATCAGCGCGCCAATATAAAAACTGTGAAAACACACTTACTTTGCGAAGTATTGAGTTGCGTTGCTGACACGTTACAGAGCCTTATTTCCTTGTCTGGTTTCCTGATCCCTGATTTCCTGTTTCTCGTCTTTGATTCTGCCGAGTCTACGATAGCCTGTTTGTGTCTCGCTCGACCTGTCGCCTGTTTCACCGTTTTATGATTTTGCCTGCCGTTCTGGATTGTTTCCCGTCTTCACTTGTATTAATAAACACACCTTCTGCACTTACATCCGTCTCCCAACCATCTCTGACAGAATACTGCACACTCCCTGATAAAGAGAAGCACATTCACCTGTTCATACGCCATGTTCAGGAACAAACTCATGCTAACGGTGCTGAAACAGACACAGTCACATGGTGCGGTTGGAGTCTTGTTCTCGGACTCAACTTGGATCAATAGTGGACTCGACTCGAAATTGTTTTTAATGACTTGAACACTCGAGACTGGACTCGTACTCGAGGTTTAGTGACTCTACTACTGTACAACACTGTAGGTGTTTAGCACTTTAGGTGTTAATCCAACACTGGAGAGTTTGTGTGTGCTTCAACTTTGCGCTGTTCCAGCTTGTATATAGTAACAAATGAAACATATGCAAGAATTTAGAAAGAGCTATAGAAAGAGAGAGAGATGTATTATTCTGTATTGGTGTCATAGAGGAGAAAATTTGGGCTGCGAGATATACAGTGCAATGCAATAATGAGTACACCCTCTTTGAAAAGTAACATTTCACACAATATGACAAGGAACACAAAGATATATTTCCAAAATGTTCCCAGACTAAGTTAAACACAGGTTCTGTTGAGCTTTTGACCTCAAAACAAAGGCTAATAATATAACTTAAATGATTTTTATTTCAGTTTTAGTGAAATTTGTGTGGTGCAGAAATGAGTACACCCCACTGAAGGGCTCTGAGTAAAGCAACTTTTTAGGCTACCAATGTGGACCTGAACAAACAATTAACCACAGGTGAGTCTAATTAGTCATTACACAGGTGTTAATTAGGCAGTTGGCTACAAAAGGCTGTTACCTAAGGCTGCTGGGCCATAGAAGGTTCACGCTGCACGCTACATGCTGCACGCTACACGTTCACGTGAAGAACCGGACCCTGGGCCATTAAACTTCATGCTTGGATGTTCACGTGTTGCGTCTGTTCTACTTTGACCGAGTAACCAACAATATGGACTCTTCGGATGACGACGATTGCCTCATTCTGCTTTTACTGAGACAGAGGAAGAGAAAAAGGAACAGAATTTGGAGCCGAGAACACTTCCTTCTGAGAGAAACCCGTGGTGAATTTCACCGAACATTCTATAATCTGCTTGACAATCCCGATGAAGAACTATTTTTCAATTATACCATTCAATTATATTTTTTCTGAAGTTTTCCCCTGAAAGCATAGAGTTATCTCCCTAGACCCGTTCTGATTGGCTGGCGCGGCGGTGACCGCATGCATTGACTGGAATTTCCATCTTCACGCCTAGAAAAAAGTGTGCATGTTCATTTCACGCTTCACGCGTGAAGTGTGCAGCGTGCAGCGTGCAACGTGAACGCCGTTCTATGGCCCAGAGCAAGTCATGCTACGTTTGTCCACTTTTCTTTACACGCGTGTAGTGTGCAGCGTGCAGCATGCAGCGTGCAGCGTGAACCTTCTATGGCCCAGCAGCCTTAAGCAAACCACCCTTTCCCATTTCCTACTGTCAGCAATGGCACCTCATGGCCAGGAAATGTCTCTGGATCTGAGAAAGCGGATTATTGCTTTACACAAGAGAGGTGAGGGCTACAAGAAGATCAGTAAAGGCTTACTTATCAGTAAGAACACGGTTGCAAAAGTGATCCAAAAATTCAAGACAGATGGAACTGCAGCCAAAGTACAGAGACGTACAGGCCGGCCAAGAAAATTAACACCCAGGCAGGAGCGGCTTGTAATGAGAAAAGTTGAGGAAAATCGGCATGCAAGTGCACAACAGGTATCTAAGGAAGTAGAGACTGAAATTGGAGTGAATGTGTCACGTGACGCAATATGCCGTACAGTGCAGCGGAATGGCATGCATGGGTGTCGTCCCCGAAGGAAGCCTCTCCTAAAGCCCAGTCACAAAAAGGCCTGTCTAGAGTTCGCCAGGGCACATGCTGAAAAGGATGAAGGCTACTGGGACTCTATACTCTGGAGTGATGAGACCAAACTCAATCTTTTTGAAACTGATGGCTTCAAAACAGTCTGGCGTCGCAAGGGTGAGGAGTACAAGGAAAAATGCATGGTGCCCACAGTGAAACATGGAGGGGGTAGTGTTCTTATGTGGGGTTGCATGAGTGCTGCGGGTGTTGGAGAAGTGCATTTCATTGATGGCATCATGAATTCTCAAATGTACTGCTCTATACTGAAAGCCAAGATGCTTCCATCACTTCGGGCCGTTGGTCGTCGTGCCATTTTTCAACATGACAATGACCCAAAACACACATCTAAGGCCACTGCTGACTTTCTGAAGAGGAACAGGGTGAGAGTGATTCCATGGCCAAGTATGTCACCTGATCTGAACCCTATAGAGCATCTTTGGGGAATACTGAAGAGGCAGGTTGAGCATCACTCTCCATCCAACATCCAGGCTCTGAAAGATGTCATCCTTGAAGAATGGAAAAAGATTGATGTAGCCAAATGTTGTCAACTTGTGCACTCCATGCCAAGGAGACTTGGGGCTGTCATTGCAAATAATGGAGGCCATACAAAGTACCGTATTGGCTCGAATATAAGACGGTGTTTTTGTTGTAAAAAATAGCTCTTAAAAAGGGGGGGTCGTCTTAAATTCGCGGACTAGACAAAATGCCGCCAAAAACGAAAGTGAAAGTGAGGACAGTGAGAGTGAGCAAAGTGAGGCTGCGGATCTCTGTGCTGAGTAGCTGTAATTTAGCAAACTACCCTTTCCATTGTTTCAGTTGTTTATTATTGTAAACCTTAATGTATTGTTTAATGCATTGTTTAAAACATTTGCACTGTTCTGCAAATTTATTCCATATACCCGTAGGCTATGGGAAGTTAATGCATTGACATTCTGAAGTTTATGAACTTTCAATCTAAACCTGACAAATTTGTTGAATTAATGCAATTTAAATGTTTTAATTTGGCTTGTCTAGTAGCCTGCAGTTTAGCCTCTTTTTTTTACTTCTATGAAAAGTGTTCACGGAAATGAGACTGAAATGACCTCTATTTAAATGTGAAAAACAAAAGCCTCTAATTTTAAACAGAATTTTGAAATAAATACGAGTTATATGAATGAACATTTGGTCTTCAAAAAACTTTTTCCCCAAAGATGAACTTAGAAAAGGGGGGGTCGTCTTACATTCAGGGTCGTCTTATATTCGGGCCAATACGGTACTAAATGTATTGGATGTAATTGAGTTTGTTGTGGGGTGTACTCACTTTTGCTCCACCCCACTTTCACGGAAACAGAAAAATATGTAATTTAAGGCATCTTTTCACCTTTCTGCTTGAGTTATAATGTAAGAACATAGTGCAGTAAACATCATCAAGGAACTGTTTGGGACATATTGTTTGTGTTCATTTTAATACTGTGAAAAATGTCGTTTTTCGGGGGGGTGTACTCATTATTGCATTGCACTGTGTATATATATATATATATATATATATATATATATATCTGTGACTGACGTGGACTCTGTTCTTCTTCCGGCAGATTGTGTATGCACTGGAGGAGGATGACAGTGTCAGGAAACAGGAACTGGCCCACAAGCTGGAGCAGGTGGTCGCCTTCATGAGCCTGGACAGCTGAGGACCACGTTTCCCAGAGCGCACTGGGACCGCCGTCAGAAAACTAGGGGGAAAAAAAAAACAACCGAGCCGTGCCTGAGCACCTGTACATCTTCTGTTTTCTTGCAAACTTCCTATCAATCGAGCAACCAAGAATCCGCATCACATTCAAGCTCTGCTTCCTAGATGACTAGAAACAGGCCAAGGAGCTGGAGACTGCTACGTTACCCATGATGCAACAGGGAGGGGGAGAGGGTTGAGGCTCTGGATGTACTACCTGCGAAACCCTCTCTCCTTCCCCGGGAAAAAAGTTTTCTTTTAAAAAAAAATAATAATAGTAATGATAATGCTACATTTATGTTGCCTTTAAAAATATAGCTGTTAAGCAAAGTGTTTCGCATCCACAACGTTGGTGTTCTCATTTTATCGACTAGGATTGTGCGTGACACTATGATAGAGTCTCATTGTAGTACCAAAACATGGAAAGGGACACTTTTGGTACATTATCAGACCAGAAAAAAAACTTGAAGTTCTTTGAGTTTACAAGACAGAAAATGAAAAAATAAAATAAAATAAAAGACACACTGGGAACATTCAAGATGGCACGTCTGGGATGCTGACTGTCTGTGGCACGGAAACGAGCGCACGAAAAAAATTACAGGTTTGATTGCCTCTGATGAAAGCACACACTCTCTCTCTCTCTCTCTCTCTTGCTCTCACTCTCTTTCTCTCTCTCTCTCTCTCTCTCACACACACACACACACACACACACCCTAATCCAGCTGTGAGGGTTTCCTCTGGGCTTTTTTCGGGTGAGGTTTAAGGATCACGTCCTCTAAAACAAGCACATGTTCTGTAGCTGCCTCAGATTCATAACCTCTACTAGAATTAGTCGCTGAGACGGGGATTGTTGTGTTGTGTGTGTGTGTGTGTTAAAAAAAAAAACACAAATACGAGTCGTTCACTGCCACAGAGTTTGCAGTTACACAAATTACATGAGGAAAGAAGAAGAAGAGGAAGAAAAAAGCCAAAGGAGATGATGTGATGAAGTGATGAGCGCAATTTTTTCAGTGGCAGAAACCCAGACGCACAACCAAAGGTCTATCTGCTATCTGATCCTCGGGAAAAAAAAAAAAAGAGGAAGGAAAAAAAAAATGTACTCATGATTGGTAAGACTTTGTTTGATTGTGTAAAATGGACTCTGCTGGGGAAAATCTTTAAAAAAACAAACAAAAAGAATTCCCCGAACGACAACCGATGACAGACTGAAATGAAACGACGGACACCTCTGAAGCACCGTTCAGTCCTTCAGCCTCTGACCTTTGACCTTTCTTTTGCCTTGACAGAGTGCTCCATGTGGTGATTTGAGACCAATGTGTGGATCCACCTTTGGGTACTTTATCAGCTTTTTTTAAGCGCATGTACTTCAATTTAAACTTGATGAAAAATGAAAGAAAAAAAACCCGCAACGGAACCTTAGAGAAAAATAAGCCTTGCTAAAATGATGTGGATGTGTTCTTTTCTTTCTTTTGTTTGGAAGAACAAGAAAGGGAGATGGCAAAAAAAAACGATCCGTCCATCTAAAGCCACAAGTTCTGTTAAGGTGGAACCTTTATCCGACTCACCCGGTCATCCTCATGTTTTTCGTGAAAGTGTTAAATAAACAGTTATTATGCTGATAATAAGATCGATGCCGTAATCGAGTATAGTATATTATACCCTTTGCATGTTTGACCTATTTGGATGTTATGAAATGAAACTGCCTTGCAATCGAAGCTATTTATCTGATACTACTAGAAATTTCTGAATTTTAAGAAGAATCGTTTGTTTAGATGATCAACAGTTAGATGTCACGTCAGCAATCATGTGTCATGAAGAAACGTCGCAGTCCCTCAGGTAGATGATTTAGCCGTTAGCATTCGTGTTCATGTTGAACAGCCGCACAATACACGTTACTGTTACTGCTGCACCATGAAAAACATGCATACGCACCTTTCTGTTTCTTTATTTCTTTTCTTTCCATACTCCATCCATCTGATGTCGATTTCATGACCAGGACTGTTTACTGACTTTTTTTTTTTTTTGGAAGTAGCGATTTTTATTATTGTGGTGCTTCACTCTTAGAAAAAAAAAGATTTGGATGGTTGTTATGTAGTTCAGTTCAATTCAAAGAGCGTATTCTCGTTCAGTATGTTTACATTCAGACTAATATTTAACAATTATTTGCTGAAGGTGAAGCGAATATAGGTGAATAATAACCAAGACAAAGAAGTCAAGGTCGTTATTCACTGATATTCACTGAACCTGAGACGGATAATTGTTTTAGTATAAATACACAGGTGATTATTTAAAAAATTTTTTTTAATTATTTCAATCTTCAAAAGCAGCATTCTAATGTAATAACTTTGCGGCGCAGACTTGTCACTTATCTACGCCGAGTCACATAAAATACTTTGTTTTGAAATCGATAAAATAAATCACAATTCCTTTTTACCGTTGAATAGTTTCAGACCAAACTTTGTAGCATCTTTAGTGCTTTTATTCTAGGAACAGCATTTTCTTTCATAATCTGTAATTCTTCCTCACTTACGGTGACGAAGAAATCGGCCACCATTTTGCCGAGTCGCTCGAGGTGATTATCGAGAATTAGTACGAATCTCTCGACCAATCAGCGTGCATGATTTTCTATAATCACCTTTATATTTATACTAATACATTATTATTATTCTGAATACAGCGATATTTGGAATTTGATACGGGTCATGTAAACAGCATGTATTCTGAACTTGGCCTTATTCCAAATTTAGGATTTTCCGATTAAGACGTGGGATATCGTTGATATTATTCAGGTTTTAGGCGCGTTCTTTGGAGTTGTATACAGCACATTCGGAATACGCGTCTCAGTTGGGGTTTTTACGGCGGTTGCTTGGTTGCGGTCGGCTCTGTACATGGTTGTAAACGCTAGAAATGTAATTAAACAAGAATATTAGGGGAATATTCAGCTTAGTAGGAATATTGTCTGTTTCGGAATAAGGGCAAAAACTGGAATATATTGTGCATGTTAAACATAATGATTGTTCTACACACAGTGAAATTCCATTAGTGACAAAACTGACAATAGATACACAATAAATGCTGGCACAAAAGTACAAAAACAACATAAGTGCAAAATACAAGTACCGTACAAGACATATCAAGTACTTGTGAAAAGGTTTCCTCTTTCGAAACCCTTCCTGATCGTAAAACACTCAGTCGTTGGGTTCCAACACAGAACCTTTCACAGGCTGATTTCACTGATTATTTTGTTTCTCAACAGCTCTCTCTCTCTCTCTCTCTCTCTCACACATTTTACGCTTCTACAGGAAGCGGCCATTTTGTAATTCACTGCTGCTTACATTTTACTGGTCACAGTGAGGCTGTGACAACCGACAGCTGGAAGACGTTCAAGGTTTCCGAGTGACGTCCAGCTTTTTTTTAAACTTCCTGACCAATCACAGGGCAGCACAGTGGTGTAGTGGTTATCACTGTTGCCTCACAGCAAGAAGGTTCTAGGTTCGAGCCTAGTGGCTGATATGATCCCTCCATGTTAATCTTGTGTCAGAATATACGAGACTCTGCCTTTCCGGGATGCTCTTTTTGTTTTAATACCCAATCATGTTACTGTCCTGGGTGGCACGGTGGTGTAGTGGTTAGCACTGTTGCCTCACAACAAGAAAGTTCTGGGTTCAAGCCCAGTGGGCGATGGGGACCTTTCTGTGCGGAGTTTGCATGTTCTCCCCGTGTCCGCGTGGGTTTCCTCCGGGTGCTCCGGTTTCCCCTACAGTCCAAAGACATGCAGATTAAGATAATTGGCTGCTCTAAATTGCCCAAAGTCTCAAACTTGGAGACAGATGGGCTCTGCTAAGTCTAAACACCCTCGACACACCAATGATGGACTGTTAAAATGTCATCAGTGGTGCCCCATGGCCCTTGCCAGTTATGAGAAGAAGAAAAAGACGACCAATCACATCACAAGCTGGGAGAGAAAAACAAACATAAAGGACAAAGTGCTGGAAAAATGACTGTTCTTGGGGAGCAAATAGGACGAGATTTGCACCATGCATTGAAACTATTCCATTGCTAGTTTTCCAATTAAAAAAAAAATATTAAAGTGTGTGTAGGTTTAGGACGTTCCCTGGTGTACATGATGTGATGTGATGTGACGTAACGTAACGTTCCTTTAACTGTGGCGTCACACAGATACAGTGAAGTCACACAAGCAGCTCAAACTCTGTTGAGTTCATCATCAGCAGAGTCACACCAAACTTCATTCCAGCTCAGTTACTGATGCTCATAAATTGAATCTGGAGAGCAGGATAGGACAGTTACTGTGTGTAGCTGAAGAAGACGAAGAAGAGTGTTGCTATGGTTACAGTTTTTATATCAGCCAAAGAAAACAGTGTGAAAACAGCCTAAAGGAACCTTCAGGCCTAAAGATAAATGAACAGCCTTTAATTTAACATCATGAATATTGTTTCATTTATGTAATATTTTTCATTATGAGATTATTAGGCTATAAAATAAATATTAGATTTTTAAACCTAGGATGTTTGTAGCTGTTGTTTTTACTGCAGATAATCGTGCTTCTTTCGAGAAATAAATGCTTTAAATAAGCAAAATTATCTAGCAAGTTTGAAAAACAAGTTGGAAACTAGATAGAGACTGGGATTAAAGTCACAGTGATTTGCGCTAGCTGTTACAAACTGGGACGTCTGGTCACCATACCCTATAGATCCGGAACGGTAAGAGATAGAGAATGACGCTTAGTGAGGAAAAGTCACGTCCTGCCACCCTGAACAAAATTTAAAAAAAAAAAACTGATTGAAAAAATCATGAACATTGACAGAGTTATAAGTGATTGAGAAAAATCCCGTTTTTCATGGATCATTCCAGATCAGTGATCCGGATCAGCACCAAAAGTCATAGCAATGTAATTCAGCCAAGAGGTATTGAAATTTCATGTGAAATTTGGTGATGATTGGATGAAAACTGAGGGAGAAATAGCGTCCTAAAAAACTGTCAGAAGAAGAAGAAGAAAGCAGAAAGATCCTGAGTGAGAGTAACAATTTGCACCAGTGTTGCTAGCGCAGATTAATTAGTGAAAATGTCTAGAAATAAGCCTCCCAAGGGAGGTTTTCTGGGCATGCCTCACCGGGAGGAGACCCTGGGGCAGACCCAGGACATGCTGGAGAGATTACATCTCTCGGCTGGCCTGGGAACGTCTCAGTATTCCCCCGGACGAGCTGGTGGAGGGGGCTGGGGAGAGGGAAGTCTGGGCTGCTCTGCTTAGGCTGCTACCCCGCGACCCGGATCCGGATAAGCGGTAGAAGATGGATGGATGGATGGATGGATGGATGGATGGTCTAGAAATAAGGCTTAATCACATTATGAGGTATTTTCTGATAAATTTAACCACACTCAAGATATTTTTTATGTGCTAAGATTTACCCTTTAGCATGCTAAGCATTTTTGTTGGTGTTGGTGTTGTTTAGTTTTGTTGTTGTTGTTTTTTTCTAAGAGTGTACTGGTTCCAATAAAGCACCAGAAGAATGTAAATATTTTAGGTCGTGATTGATTTTACCTAGAAACATAGTGAGATTTCATTTGGTTCGTAATTCAGTTACGTTCCTGTTTTCATGCCTCTGGTCTAAAACGCTCAAGTGTCTCGAAGAGTCACTGAAACACACAGGGTATCAGCAGGCAGAACAATGACGCAGACTTTCTGAAAATCCGATATCTGATATTTAACGCAGTAAATGATGTGAAAATGGCAAGTCGCTGATTCTGAAGCTGCCTGTGCTGAAGAAGGCGTGCTGTCCAATATTCAGACTGTGGATTGTTATTCTTGAGTCTAAAGCAAAAGGAGGATTCAAATTAACCCTCAGTCACAGTATTTACTTGAAAAAATTACTCATCCATGTTTAAAAAAAGCGTCTGCCTCTGTGATACGCTTGTGTTCTGTTTTATATCCATCTTTCACATACTGCCACATGTCGTTGGGTGAGCCCCAGCTGTCCATCTGTCTGTCCGTCTGTCTGTCACGGACCTGATAAAGCTTCCACCTTTAACATTTTGTAAGAATTAAAAATGTCCTTCTAGCTCAGTGTTATAGCAGGTGTTTTAGAAACGACTTTTACTATTTCCATATCGGATGAGAGATAACAGAATTATCCTAACAGCAGGAGGAGGAGAAGGAGGAGGAGGAGAAGTGAGACAGGCAGAAAGGCGAGCTTCTCTAACTTTGTTATAATTAATTGTATACCTGTGTATGTAAATATAATGCATTCCTATTTTGCAGTCAAGGACAAAATACTATTTGTAAAATAGAATAAACTTTATTATGAAAAAAGCATCTTGGTTTAAGAGTGTATTTTTTTTGTCAAGTTCAACAAGTAAATGAAATAACATGCAGAATGTTAGATAAAATGTCCTGATATATGATCCTTCATCCTTATACAGTCTGAGAAACAACATTTACATTTCATTATTGTAAGGAACAAAACTGTAGGATGTGCTGTAATGGGAAAATAATCAACGACCATCACGTCCTGAAGTGTTTTATTTTTCTACAGCAATTTGCAATTCATCACTTAATCACTATTTCTGAAAAAAAAAACATTTTTATCTATTTATAGCGACATTTCATGTTGTGGAACGTCCATGAAACAAGTCTCTGTTCTCACTCGTTATAGCAGCTATACAGTGTCTTGCAAAAGTATTCATCCCCCTTGGTGTTTGTCCTGTTTTGTCGCACTACAAGCTGGAATTAAAATGGATTTTTGGAGGGTTAGCACCATCTGATTTACACAACATGCCGACAGCTTTAAAGGTGCACATTGTTTTTTTTATTGTGACACAAACAATAATTAAGATGAAAAAACAGAAATCTGTAAGGTGCATAAGTATTCACCCCCTTTCATACGAAACCCTTAAATAAGAGCTGGTCCAACCAGTTCACTTCATAAGTCACATAATTAGTTGATTAAGATCCACCTGTGTGCAATCAAAGTGTCACATGATCTGTCACATGATGTCTGTATAAATCCACTTGTTCTGGAAGGACCCTGACTCTGCAACACTACTAAGCAAGCAACATGAGAACCAAGGAGCCTCCAAACAGGTCAGAGACAAAGTTGTGGAGAAGTATAGATCAGGGTTGGGTTATAAAAAATATCCCAAACTTTGAATATCCCACGGAGCTCCATTAAATCCATTATAGCAAAATGGAAAGAATATGGCACCACTACAAACCTGACAAGAGAAGGCCCCGCCCACCAGAACTCACAGACCGGGCAAGGAGGGCATTAATCAGAGATGCAACGAAGATGCCAAAGAGAACACTGAAGGAGCTGCAAAGATCCACAGCGGATATGAGAGTCTCTGTCCATAGGACCACTTTAAGCCGTACACTCCACAGAGCGGGGCTTTATGGAAGAGTGGCCAGAAAAAAGCCATTGCTGAAGAAAACACATTTGGAGTTTGCCCAACAGCATGTGGCAGACTCCCCAAACACATGGAAGAAGATTCTCTGGTCAAATGAGACTAAAATTGATCTTTTTGGCCATCATGGGAAACGCCATGTGTGGCGCAAACCCAACACCCTGAGAACACCATTCCTACAGTGAAGCATGGTGGTGGCAGCATCATGCTGTGGGGATGTTTTTCATCTGCAGGGACAGGAAAGCTGGTCAGGACTGAAGGAAAGATGGATGGCACTAAATACAGGGCAATTCTGGAGGAAAACCTGTTTGAGTCAGCCAGAGGTTTCAGATTGGGATGAAAGTTCACGGTCTAGCAGGACAATGATCCTAAACATACTGCTAAAGTGACACTGGAGTGGTTTAAAGGGAAACATTTACATGTCTTGGAATGGCCTAATCGAAGCCTCAATCTAATTGAGAATCTGTGGCATAACTTGAAGATTGCTGTACACCAACGCAACCCATCTAACTTGAAGGAGGTGGAGC
The DNA here is from genome assembly GCF_027579695.1 of Neoarius graeffei. Taxonomy (NCBI): domain Eukaryota; kingdom Metazoa; phylum Chordata; class Actinopteri; order Siluriformes; family Ariidae; genus Neoarius; species Neoarius graeffei. Next base: position 59,343,517 of record NC_083589.1, on the reverse strand, counting down.
AGTTTTGCCTTGAGGAATGGGCAAAAATCCCAGTGGCTAGATGTGCTAAGCTAATAGAGACATACCCCAAGAAACTTGCAGCTGTAATTGTAGCAAAAGGTGGCTCTATAAAGTATTGACTTTGAGGGGGGTGAATACCTATGCACACTCTAGAGTTCTGTTTTTTCATTTTAATTATTGTTTGTAGGGCAGCATGGTGGTGTAGTGGTTAGCGCTGTCGCCTCACAGCAAGAAGGTCCGGGTTCGAGCCCCGTGGCCAGCAAGGGCCTTTCTGTGTGGAGTTTGCATGTTCTCCCCGTGTCTGCGTGGGTTTCCTCCGGGTGCTCCGGTTTCCCCCACAGTCCAAAGACATGCAGGTTAGGTTAACTGGTGACTCTAAATTGAGCGTAGGTGTGAATGTGAGTGTGAATGGTTGTCTGTGTCTATGTGTCAGCCCTGTGATGACCTGGCGACTTGTCCAGGGTGTACCCCGCCTTTCACCCGTAGTCAGCTGGGATAGGCTCCAGCTCGCCTGCGACCCTGTAGAACAGGATAAAGCGGCTACAGATAATGAGATGAGATTATTGTTTGTGTCACAATACAATGTGCACCTTTAAAGTTGTAGGCATGTTGTGTAAATCAGATGGTGCTAACCCTCCAAAAATCAATTTTAATTCCAGCTTGTAATGCGACAAAACAAGACAAACACCAAGGGGGATGAATACTTTTGCAAGTAACTGTAAGCAGTCCTTCCCTTCACCAGCTTCCGCCAAAAGCCCAAGTCCGAGTCATCAGTGCTCAAGTCCAAGTCAAGTCACAAGTACTTATAATTAGGTCACAAGTCGGACTCGAGTCCAAGTCCTGAACTTGAGCACTACAAGCCTGCTCTACACTACACTACATGACCCAATCCATACTACACTCTTTCCAGCATGCAGGAGCTCCAATCATGCCCACAACCTCACCCTCCAGGAGCATCCAGGTGATCCCACTTGCCAGGTGTGAGTGGATTTGCTCGACCAGAGGTAACTTTTAGCCATGCGCCATCTGGATCTACACATTAACACATTACACAATGGTGTGAAGATATGAAGTTTATCTTCTCATGTTGAAAAATATATAATTTGTTCATTTTGCTCACTTGTGAATACATACAGTCACCACTCGAAGATAAACTTCATACCGTATGTTTGTGCAACTGTGCAATATCCTGTATACAACCCTGATTCCAAAAAAGTTGGGACAAAGTACAAATTGTAAATAAAAACGGAATGCAATAATTTACAAATCTCAAAAACTGATATTGTATTCACAATAGAACATAGACAACATATCAAATGTCGAAAGTGAGACATTTTGAAATTTCCTGCCAAATATTGGCTCATTTGAAATTTCATGACAGCAACACATCTCAAAAAAGTTGGGACGGGGCAATAAGAGGCTGGAAAAGTTAAAGGTACAAAAAAGGAACAGCTGGAGGACCGAACTGCAACTCATTAGGTCAATTGGCAATAGGTCATTAACATGACTGGGTATAAAAAGAGCATCTTGGAGTGGCAGCAGCTCTCAGAAGTAAATATGGGAAGAGGATCACCAATCCCCCTAATTCTGCACCGACAAATAGTGGAGCAATATCAGAAAGGAGTTCGACAGTGTAAAATTGCAAAGAGTTTGAACATATCATCATCTACAGTGCATAATATCATCAAAAGATTCAGAGAATCTGGAAGAATCTCTGTGCGTAAGGGTCAAGGCCGGAAAACCATACTGGGTGCCCGTGATCTTCGGGCCCTTAGACGGCACTGCATCACATACAGGCATGCTTCTGTATTGGAAATCACAAAATGGGCTCAGGAATATTTCCAGAGAACATTATCTGTGAACACAATTCACCGTGCCATCCTGCAGCTTACACATCTGGAAAGACACCATCAGTGCTGAAAGGTATATCCAGGTTCTAGAGCAACATATGCTCCCATCCAGACGACGTCTCTTTCAGGGAAGACCTTGCATTTTCCAACATGACAATGCCAAACCACATACTGCATCAATTACAGCATCATGGCTGCGTAGAAGAAGGGTCCGGGTACTGAACTGGCCAGCCTGCAGTCCAGATCTTTCACCCATAGAAAACATTTGGCGCATCATAAAACGGAAGATACAACAAAAAAGACCTAAGACAGTTGAGCAACTAGAATCCTACATTAGACAAGAATGGGTTAACATTCCTATCCCTAAACTTGAGCAACTTGTCTCCTCAGTCCCCAGACGTTTACAGACTGTTGTAAAGAGAAAAGGGGATGTCTCACAGTGGGAAACATGGCCTTGTCCCAACTTTTTTGAGATGTGTTGTTGTCATGAAATTTAAAATCACCTAATTTTTCTCTTTAAATGATACATTTTCTCAGTTTAAACATTTGATATGTCATCTATATTCTATTCTGAATAAAATATGGAATTTTGAAACTTCCACATCATTGCATTCCGTTTTTATTTACAATTTGCATTTTGTCCCAACTTTTTTGGAATCGGGGTTGTATATATTTATATATAAACCTCACTCCTGTCAGAGCTGCTTTTAAAGAAAAGTAATCACCACCTTGTGACCAATCAGATACAAGCATTCAAGAGCACTGGGGTACAAACGTACACGGAGAGCTGGTTTTTATACACCAGGTGCAAGGACAGATCCAGACTGATGCAACCAGTGCATCGTTCAGAAATACATGTGCACCACTTAGCATCGGTCACGGGGCATTTGTTTACTTTACCATGAGCCGCTTACATGGGCTATAGCCACGATCAACCAACAGACCAGTGGTTCAAGATCCGACCACCTGTGGTAAGTGGCAGTGTTGTAGTAGAGTCACTAAACCTCGAGTCCAAGTCTAGTCTCGAGTCCCCAGTGTTCAAGTCCAAGTCATTAAAAAAGAGTCCAAGTTGAGTCCGAGAACAAGACTCCAACCACACCATTTGACGGTGGCTGTTTCAGCGCCATTAACAATAGTTTGTTCCTGAACATGGCGTATGAACAGGTGAATGTGCTTCTCTTTATCAGGGAGTGTGAAGTATTCTGTCAGAGATGGTTGGGAGACGGATGTAAGTGCAAAAGGTGTGTTTATTAATACAAGTGAAGACGGGAAACAATCCAGAACGGCAGGCAAAATCCTAAAATGGTGAACCGGGCGATAGGTTGAGCGAGGCACAAACAAGCTATCGTAGACTCAGCAGAATCAAAGACGAGAAACAGGAAATCAGGGATCAGGAAACTAAACAAGGAAATAAGGCTTGGTAACGTGTCAGCAACACAACTCAATACTTCGCAATGTAAGTGCGTTTTCACAGTTTTTATATCGGCATGCGTTATGCACCTTAAACCTGTGCAGGTGTGAGTCGTTTACGGCACACACCCAAGAGTCTATCTGATGCACGTGCCAAGGCGCGCAGGTGTGACACTCTTACATGAAATTAATACAAAAATTAATGTGGATATAAATGTCTTATGCCAAATTATTATGACATGTTACAAAAAATAAAGAAAAAATCAGAGTCCTTGTTTCCAGTTTACAAATCTGAATGCAGTTAATGCACGAGTCCAAGTCCAAGTCATCAGTGCTCAAGTCCAAGTCAAGTCATGAGTCCTTAAAATTAGGGCACGAGTCAGACTCGACTACTACAAGCCTGTGGTAAGTGGTGACGCTTACCTGACCTAATTACCTGTATTTTCACGATATTTTGTATAGCGCGACCTGAGACAAAGAATCCAGGTCAAACCAATAACATGCTCCAGAAAGAGGTCAATATTCAAAATTTGCCGAGAATAATGGGCCGAGCCGCAGCCATAGTGGGCCAAGCCTGGGCTGTTTCGGAAGGTCTTGGGGAGAGGGAGGTGCCTGTAACGTTTGGTGGGGCTGAGACTTTCAGTGGGAAAGTTATGAATTTTTAAATCCCGACATGTGCGCACAGCTGGAGCCAGGGATCATACTAAAGTTTTCGGCTAGCCGCTCTCATGCGGGAGGCCTGGAGGCGAATAACGGGCCGAGCCGCTGTCATAGCAGGCCATGGCTGCCCTCTTCGGAAAGGGCTTGGCGTGCTCTACGCCCCTGTGAAAATCCATAGCGATCTGGTAAAAGGAGTGAAAATATTTCTGCAAATGTGCATCTATCTGATTCTTGGGCTGGATCCATCCCTGAGGTGCTCAGGTAGTTAATAGTTGACTTTTAGATGCACTAGTCATATTATTGTTTAATATCAAACATTTCTGAGTAATGAATATTAAGGTCTACTCACAGTACATTGTGAGTATATCCTGCATATAATATAGACTCAGAACATTTTGTCAAGCATCCACATTTATATTTTTTGGGGAAAAAAAGGTTTAAATCCCCTCTACACAAAGTACTATGATGTAATCTGAGAAATCAGTCCAGATTGGTCTCTGTCACGGGACTGGGGTAGAACTAAGTACTTTTAAGTACCATACTAAGTACCCTTGGGCTCATTATTGGACCTCAAGATACAGTGGTGCTTGAAAGTTTGTGAACCCTTTAGAATTTTCTATATTTCTGCATAAATATGACCGAAAACATCATCAGATTTTCACACAAGTCCTAAAAGTAGATAAAAAGAACTCAGTTAAGCAATTGAGACAAAAATATTATACTTGGTCATTTATTTATTGAGGAAAATGATCCAATATTACATATCTGTGGGTGGCAAAAGTATGTGACCCTCTAGGATTAGCAGTTAATTTGAAGGTGAAATTAGAGTCAGGTGTTTTCAATCAATGGGATGACAATCAGGTGTGAGTGGGCACCCTGTTTTATTTAAAGAACAGGGATCTATCAAAGTCTGATCTTCACAACACATGTTTGTGGAAGTGTATCATGGCACAAACAAAGGAGATTTCTGAGGACCTCAGAAAAAGTGTTGTTGATGCTCATCAGGCTGGAAAAGGTTACAAAACCATCTCTAAAGAGTTTGGACTCCACCAATCCACAGTCAGACAGATTGTGTACAAATGGAGGAAATTCAAGACCATTGTTACCCTCCCCAGGAGTGGTCGACCAACAAAGATCACTCCAAGAACAAGGTGTGTAATAGTCTGCGAGGTCACAAAGGACCCCAGGGTAACTTCTAAGCAACTGAAGGCCTCTCTCACATTGGCTAATGTTAATGTTAATGTTCACCATCAAGAGAACATTGAACAACAATGGTGTGCATGGCAGGGTTGCAAGGAGAAAGCCACTGCTCTCCAAAAAGAACATTGCTGCTCGTCTGCAGTTTGCTAAAGATCACGTAGACAAGGCAGAAGGCTATTGGAAAAATGTTTTGTAGATGGATGAGACCAAAATAGAACTTTTTGGTTTAAATGAGAAGCGTTATGTTTGGAGAAGGGAAAACACTGCATTCCAGCATAAGAACCTTATCCCATCTGTGAAACATGGTGGTGGTAGTATCATGGTTTGGGCCTGTTTTGCTGCATCTGGGCCAGGACGGCTTGCCATCATTGATGGAACAATGAATTCTGAATTATACCAGTGAATTCTAAAGGAAAATGTCAGGACATCTGTCCATGAACTGAATCTCAAGAGAAGGTGGGTCATGCAGCAAGACAACGACCCTAAGCACACAAGTCATTCTACCAAAGAATAGTTAAAGAAGAATAAAGTTAATGTTTTGGAATGGCCAAGTCAAAGTCCTGACCTTAATCCAATGGAAATGTTGTGGAAGGACCTGAAGCGAGCAGTTCATGTGAGGAAACCCACCAACATCCCAGAGTTGAAGCTGTTCTGTACGGAGGAACGGGCTAAAATTCCTCCAAGCCGGTGTGCAGGACTTATCAACAGTTACCGCAAACGTTTAGTTGCAGTTATTGCTGCACAAAGGGGTCACACCAGATACTGAAAGCAAAGGGTCACATACTTTTGCCACTCACAGATATGTAATATTGGATCATTTTCCTTAATAAATAAATGACCAAGTATAATATTTTTGTCTCATTTGTTTAACTGGGTTCTCTTTATCTACTTTTAGGACTTATGTGAAAATCTGATGATGTTTTAGGTCATATTTATGCAGAAATATAGAAAATTCTAAATGGTTCACAAACTTTCAAGCACCACTGTAAGCCATGTACGACAAGATTGAGTGGAATAACTTCAATAAATAAAAACTTTATACAAAACGTCAGACAAAATAATTTCTGCTTGGAATGTAAACCAACTGGCAAAATGACAGGAGCAATTTGTGTAAAATGGGATAATAATAATTCTTGAAAAATTAAAAAAGACATTGTTCTTACCATCAAATACTTTCATTCCATATTTTGTTGCTTTTTTTTATTTTCGGGGGTTTTGTTTTCGAGTAGTTTTTATTTCGTCCTCGGCTGGTTCAGCAACACGCTCCGCCATTTTGTTTTTCTCTACTCATGAGCTGATATCCTAGTAGCAGAGTAGCCAATCAGACCGCGCGATTGCTCATATCCAGTGAATGTGGATAGAATAACATTCATTATTCATTTTAAATATAAAAAAAAGACGTTTTATCGTTACATCTCAGAAGATGAAGAGTTGACAGATTTCCAAGATTAAGGACAAAAAAAATCTGCTGATAATCATAGTTATATGTTAAGAACCTACTAGAATTCATGTTTTTTATTCTCCTTTTTTAATGGCCGTTCCCACCGAAACATTTTTTAAATAAGTTTTATTTTTGGTTTATTTCAGACATAAACTTACATTTTCCTCGTCACTGTAATTTAATTCACATTTGAAGAGGTTAAACTGTTAGCAGTGACTTGTCCTTGTCTTTACACATCATTGAGCTCTAAAAGTTGCCCCTTAATTAGGAAAGCTATCAGCAGAGTCGAAAGCAAAACCTTCTGAGAAGACAAATTTAAAGTAAATTAATAGTTTCAACTACATTTGTTGCTTAACGTACTGTGAAGATCAGTTTAAAGGAAATTTTTAGCTTTCACCTCTTTATTCATTCCTCAGAATAATGTATGCAGGATACATGAAGTGTTTAAAAGCATTTCCAAATAGTAGGTATCTGTCGCCCTCTGGTGGATAAACTAAATACAACAAGCAGAATTCGGAGAATGGAGTAATAAGGCATGGACTTTGCCACGTCAATTGTGCATGAACTGTGATGTCCTGACACACTTTTGAAATGAATATGTGTCTACTGACTTCCACAAATTCATACTTTTATTTTGAAAGGCTCTTAAATCATAAAATGGAGGAGGACTTCATTTTATTTGGGTGTGAACAGAGTTATGTGTGATCAATATCACCCTTTCTCTTTGCACAAATAATATTTTTGAATTTGGATTTCAGATTTCTCGCACTTCTGTCCTACAATGCAGCAAAGTAACGTCCTCTCACTTAAGTACACTGAATGGCCAAAAGTATGTGGACACCTGACCATCATTCTTCCCCAAACTGTTGCCACAAGGTTAGAAGCACACAATTGCCTTAGAATGTCTTTGTATGCTGTAGCATTACAATTTCCCTTCGCCAGAACTAAGAGCCCCAAATCTTTTCCAGCATGACAATGCCCCTGTGCACAAAGCAAGCTCCATGAAGACAGGGTTTGCCACAGAGCCCTGGCCTCAACCCCACTGAACACCTTTGGGATGAACTGGAACACTGATTCTCACCAATCCAGTCACAGATCCAGATCTCCTCTTTTACCTAATAAAAAAACTATCAACAAAAAGCTTGTTGAAACAAATATGTTTTCATCCAAGACAAACACTGACATTGTGTCTGAGTCCCGAACACTACTTGGAAGGTTGTTCCATAACTCATCTCATTCTCATCTCATTATCTCTAGCCGCTTTATCCTTCTACAGGGTCGCAGGCGAGCTGGAGCCTATCCCAGCTGACTACGGGTGAAAGGCGGGGTACACCCTGGACAAGTCGCCAGGTCATCACAGGGCTGACACATAGACACAGACAACCATTCACACTCACATTCACACCTACGCTCAATTTAGAGTCACCAGTTAACCTAACCTGCATGTCTTTGGACTGTGGGGGAAACCGGAGCACCCGGAGGAAACCCACGCGGACACGGGGAGAACATGCAAACTCCACACAGAAAGGCCCTCGCCGGCCACGGGGCTCGAACCCGGACCTTCTTACTGTGAAGCGACAGTGCTAACCACTACACCACTGTGCCACCCTTGTTCCATAACTGTGGGGCTTTATAAGAAAAGGCTCCACCCCTTGATGTAGCCTTCACTATTTGAGATACCAACAAATAGCATGCACCTTTTGATCCAAGTAGGCGTGGTGGGTCATAAAAGACCAGAAGTTCTCCCAGGTACTGTGGCATGAGACCATTCAGTGCTTTATAATCAGTGCGAAATTTGATTGGGAGCCAGTGCAGTGTGGATAAGATAGACATGATGTCATATCTTCTGGTTCAAGTAAGGACTCTTGCTGCTGCATTTTGGACTAACTGGATTGTTTTTATGCACCTATTACTGTTTCAGGACAGTAAGACATTTCAATAATACAACCTAGAAGTAACAAAAGCATGAACTGATTTAGAGGCCGACCCATATACCAAGCTTCCATATTCCATTCTTGAGCTAATCAAATACACATAAATTTGTCTTAAGGATACTACTATATCTGCTCCCCATTCTATGCCAGCAAGACATCTCATAACTTCATCATTTTTTACATTTCTCAATACTTTTCATTATATGATCCCTCCATGTTAATCTTGTCAGAATATACAATACTCCGCTTCTCTGGGATGCTTTTTTTTCTTTTTATACCCAATCATGTTACTGACCTGGGTGGCATGGTGGTGTAGTGGTTAGCACGGTCACCTCACAACAAGAAGGTTCTGGGTTCAAGCCCAGTGGCTGATGGGGGCCTTTATGTGTGGAGTTTGAATGTTCTCCCCGTGTCTGTGTGGGTTTCCTCCGGGTGCTCCAGTTTCAGGTTAGGTTAATTGGTGGCTCTAAATTGAACGTGAGTGTGAATGGTTCCATCCATCCATTATCTGTAGCCGCATATCCTGTTCTTGTACAAGTCTGGCGACATGTACACCCTGGACAAGTCACCAGATCATCACAGGGCTGACACATCGAGACAAACAACCATACACATTCACACCTATGGTCAATTTAGAGCCACCAATTATCCTCACCTGCATGTCTTTGGACTGTGGGGGAAACCAGAGCACCCAGAAGAAACCTGCACAGACACAGGGAGAACATGCAAACTCAACACAGAAAGGCCCTCGCCAGCCATTGGGCTCGAACCCAGAACGTTCTTGCTGTGAGGCGACAGTGTTAACCACTGCCGCCCCAGTGTGAATGTTTTTTTGTCTCTATGTGTCAGCCCTATGATGATCTGGTGATTTGTCCAGGGTGTACCCCGCTTCTCGCCCATAGTCAGCTGGGATAGGATCCAGCTTGCCTGAGACCCTGTAGGACAGGATAAGCGGTTAGGGATAATGGATGGATGGATGGATGGATGGATTACACAACTTTTCCTGTCTTTCATCGCCCCGGTTCCAACTTTTTGGAAATTTGTTGCTAAATAAATAAATAAATAAAACCAAACCCACAATAAGATTTCTCAGTTTCAGCATCTGATATGTTGTCTTTGTTCTATCTCATCTCATTATCTCTAGCCGCTTTATCCTGTTCTACAGGGTCGCAGGCAAGCTGGAGCCTATCCCAGCTGACTACGGGCGAAAGGCGGGGTTCACCCTGGACAAGTCGCCAGGTCATCACAGGGCCGACACATAGACACAGACAACCATTCACACTCACATTCACACCTACGCTCAATTTAGAGTCACCAGTTAACCTAACCTGCATGTCTTTGGACTGTGGGGGAAACCGGAGCACCCGGAGGAAACCCACGCGGACACGGGGAGAACATGCAAACTCTGCACAGAAAGGCCCTCGCCAGCCACAGGGCTCGAACCCGGACCTTCTTGCTGTGAGGCGACAGCGCTAACCACTACACCACCGTCTTTGTTCTATTTTCAATTAAATAATATAAGGTTTCCATGATTTGCAAATCATGGCATAATGATTTTATGTTTTACAGAGCATCCCAACTGGGTTTCGGTTGTTTTTTTTTTTTTTTTGGAATTGAGGTTGGAATACTTGAGCTGATTTAAAAGTAGAAAAGTTTCTATCTATCTATCTATCTATCTATCTATCTATCTATCTATCTATCTATCTATCTATCTTGTACACAACAATGGATGCTTCCACTTTCAATTGAGTAAAATATTATAATGTTGAGACATCATCCACACTTTCACTTCAGGATAATTTCTCAGTCCTACTTTATCCACCTCTTGTGATGATAAACACACATTTACAAAGCCCAAGTCGCATGAACTGATTTCTTTATTCCATCATTTCGAAAAGCACAACCTTTATTTTGAAAAGTTAAAAGCCTCCCTGGTTCATTTCTTTCTTTCTTTGGCCATGTTGGAGAAAGATTTCTGCCTTCACTGTGAAGCCGCAGCGGACAGACAGACAGACAGACAGACATCCGTGAAGAATGGGACGCCTTATTGTTTCCAGTGCATTGTTTTGCACGTAAAGAAAGCGGATTTTTTATGTTTTAGCTAAAAACTATTCGATGATTTGATTTCGTTTTTGCCAAATATGTCGGCCGCAGAGGATGTACAGAGCCTGGAGAAGCTGAATAAATTTGAGAAACTGTCAGGGAGTCCTCCTCTCCGAGTGGCAGGTCAGTGGAGAGAGAAAAACACACAACAACAACAACACACACAAAAAAATAAAAATAAAACCGCGGATAAAATGATGCCCAGCTGGCTAAAAACGAACTGTCACACTGAAAACGCTTTGAAATGTGTGTGTGTCGCGTCATGGTACAAATTAGCTTAGCGTATGTTTGCTAAATTAGCCGTTTGGCTAGGCGGCTAGTTATTATTGGGGTGTTGTAGCTAGCTAGCTATCTGGCTATATACTGTAGCTAGCTTGGTTAGCTAACTTGACCAGCTAGAAAAAGACACGTTTATATCCATGTATCTTTGTGTAAGGGATAATCTGTGAGTAAACGTTAATACGCAATTCACCGATTCGTGTGTAGTTAGTTAGTTAGTTAGTTAGTTAGTGGTCCCTGTACTAGTGAATTTGGTTAGTTAGCGCCTCTGTGTTTGTGTGTAGCTAACTAGCTAGCTGCGCGCGCGCGCTGACCTTTCAGCTTGAGCAGGCTGAAAGATTCCTGTCAGGAAAATTCTCCTTCACTGTTTGTTTGTTTGTTTGTTTACAGAATTTGTGACCTGAAAACCCGTAAAGAAAATGTTTTAAATTCTGATATTGATCTTCATGAAACGATTGTTTTAATATCTGAATAATTGAGTGACAAAATCCTCATTCTACTTTTCATATGACTTGTTTTTTTTGCTTTTTTTTAATAAAAAAAACCCTAAACACACACTACCGTTCAAAAGTTTGGGGTCACTTTGAAATGTCCTTATTTTTGAAAGAAAAGCACTGTTCTTTTCAATGAAGATCACTTTAAACTAGTGCTGTCAAGCGATTAAAATGTTTAATCGCGATTAATGTCGCGACAGTCATATTTAACTCGCGATTAATCGCAATTTAATCGCACATTTTTGTCACATAAAAACCATTGTAATTCTCTTATCAGCATAAAAAAGTGAATGGGCTTGCTTTGTACCAATTTTTTTTTTTTTTATTGCAAAGCATAACACGTCTTGTCACAGCCACTGCAACGTGAAACCTAAGCCGAGCACCGGCGCGGGGCTAGCAAGAGAACCATGAGTGAAATGATCTACTGTTTGAGTTAGGCCCTGTCTACACGGCAACGGATTCAGGTGACTCCGATACAATTGCTTATCGTTTAGGCCTGGCGTCCACACGGCACTGGCGTTTTGGGTGCCCAAAACGCAATCTTTTTGAGAACGGGTTCCAGAGTGGAAAGATCTGGCAACGTTGCCGTTGTGAAGTCATCTGGATGAGTAGAACGGATTTGTTTACGATGAGGTCACAACCACATGACTGTGAGTGCTTCACGCCGGGTAGAAGTGTAACGAATATCACCAGGAAAAAGCCTTACAGAGCACTAGTGAGAGTGAAACACGAGCTTGGATATTATTATTATTATTATCAGTGTTAGTTCACAGTAGTAATGCAAGAAGCAGAATAGTGACAGTAATAGTGAAGCAAAAACATGCAATTGTGCAAACACTGCAGCTCTACAGCAAAATATTCATTTATGAAATGGTCTGATTCTTAACACCAGTAGTGCCAATGATGATCTCATTGCGATGCGAGTTGTCAACAAATCCTATAACTTGGTTCATGAAACGCGCTTACAAAATATTTTCACTGTGAATATTTATTGTGTAATGGTGCAAAGTGAGAGAGAGAGAGATAGAGACTCTGCCCTTAGGGCAGAGTCAATCCCGCCAGCAAAAATAGGGGAAAAAAGGAGCGATCTCACCTCTTCAGATGTTGGTTTTAGTCCTACAGTACATTCCTCAAAAAGGGCGTAGAGGAGCAAATTAATCCATCAACATGTAGTATTCAATTTATTCCAGACCATTAAAGACGCCGCCTTCCGCGTGGAATCATACGTCATCCTCGTCGCCATATTGGATAGGTCAAAGCGGAGAATAAAGATTCATGCGCTGCCTTTAACTGTACCAACAGGTTTACCGTCCAAACGAGATCACATGGGATTACCTTTCACAGGTGAGACTGGAAAAATACTTTTCATTGTATTTGGTCATTATAATGTAATTTTACGAACAGATTTTCCTGACTTTGTGGCTAATATGAAGTCTCACGCATAATAGTTTATGCGCATGCGTCCTTACTACTTCTATTGTTCTGGTGTCTCCGAAGGGACCGTCTTACAGCGCCCCTAGAGGTGTGGCATGTGTATTGCATCGTTTTCAGCAAGCGTTGCGTTGCCCACACATGCAAACTCCTCACCTTTCGGCGAAATTCGCCGTTTTGGTCCCAAAATAGGTCACTTGTGTGAATCGTGTAGATCCGAAGAGTTTTTTTTTTTTTTTGGGGGGGGGTAGGCTACAACGCTATTGTTGCCAAACATTTCACTTACAAGGTTACAGCCAATCAAGATAAACAGTTACTAACACGCTTCTTTTCCATTGGAGTTCTGATCAGCTGGTGCACAACCCACTGCTGGTTGCCAGTCCTCGCTTACGAATATTCCACAGATTCAGACCGCAAAGTCACCTTTTTATAGAGAGATCTGGCAACCTCATCTCGCGACTGAATCTGAATACCAATGGAACAGTTTCCAGCGCGCTCGGGGGTGAATAACCATGGGCGGATCTACCGGGGTGGCATATGCCACTCTAAAAGAAAGCCTTGCCACCCCTGCTGCTACCCCAGTTGGCAGCGACGAATTCAAAGAAAAATTACGGCCAATTTGACATTTACGTGCGCGAATTTCCAATGTCCGACTGCGGCGAATGCAGCACGAGATAACGCCAGAGATTGGTTGTTTTGGAAAATTGAGAGGCGCGAAGCGAGGGAGCCAGGAGTCGCGAGGAAAGGAGACACGGGAGGAAAGGGGTAAAAGCTGATTAACTATCTATCAAAAAATGAAATTATAATGAATGAACAGTGCTAGTATAGTTGCGATGCTGATTTTGAGAGGATAAAAATCAGGTTGGAGAAGGTTATTTAGCTAACTATACATGTAAGGCAAAAAAAACAAAAAAAGTGTTTCCGGTAACCCGACCGATCGAGAATTTCCGCGTCGAAATTGCCGAACGTAAAGTTTTTATTACAAATTTCCCTCGATATTTTAGTGTAAGCAGCGTTAGTTTGTCATAATTTTTTTGTTTCAACGCATTCAAGTTGTGAAAGAAACGATAAAAAGTAAAATGTTTTGCCACTTCTATCAGCCCTCCTGGCTGTAATGCAAATTGCTTCCTCTTCAGTATACAAGTGCACTTCCATGGCAGGGAAAAACACTACATTTTGCCGCCTATGTAGTCCCCTATTTATACAAATAGGAGTCATTCAGGATTCAGCCATGTTTTTGCTCGGTGTTTTTGCTCGACCCAAGTTCTACAGTAGGCGAGGCGAGGCCGGCTGCTTTTAATGGAAGTAGCCGAGCCTAGGACGTTAAACCATATTTTCACGTTATTTCTTGATAAGGTGTTTTCACATTATCACATGAAAATATCATGAAATTACGTGTTATGTTATTACATGATAAATATATTGTAAAAACGTGATAACTCTGTTAACAATATCTTTTCACGTAATTACTTGAGTCTAAGCCAATTTTTTTTTTTTTGAGTATGGCAGCAATACGCTTCCGCAGATCATAACTCGAACTCTTGCGATATTTTTTTTTATTCGTTTAAAGATTTAAAACACTTATTTTATGATGATGTGTGGTATAAAGGATTCTGTGCCAAAATACTATTTTGTAAGATGTTTACTTGTGTTCATTTTTTCGATCAAAATAAAACAAATTAAGAAAAAAAAATTTCCTACCTACCGACCTTATTTTAGTATTTCATGTTACCTGAAACACACTTTTTTTTTTTTTTTTTGGCCTAATGTTAGCTAGGTCTGACATTAGCTTTGTGTAAAGTCGGCCACAAAAGTTAATATTGATTCAACGTCTGTCAAGGAAAACATTGCTATTGGCTGAAGCTTATGATTCAAATATTGAGGATCTTAAACATGAGTTACATCAGACGAGGAGAGTACTAGACAGAACAAAGGGGGAACAGGAGAGTCCTACCACTCTCATGGAGTTCACTGTTTTTGGACCCATACCAAGATGATGATGTTGTTGTTTTTTTGAGTTGTTCAGGTTGTGTAAAATAGCGGTTGTCTTGCCTGTGAGCAGTGCATCCTGTGAACGAAGTTTTTCATCTCTCAGGCTCATAAAGACTTATTTGCGGTCGACTATGACAGAAAAGAGACTATCAAGTTTGGCTGTACTCAGCATTGAATCAAAGCGCACAAAAGCATTAGATCTTGATAAATTTGTGAAGCGTTTTGCTGAGCAACATGGAAATCGCCGCATTCAGCTGTTGTAGGCATGACAAGTTCATGTTCTGCTCACTGGTGAGCCTTTACAAAGCGTGAGGAAAAAAACTATAAAATGTGACACTGGTGTAAATGGTTTAAATCATGCTGAACTTGAAGCAGTGTTGTTATTGTTGTTTTTTAGTGTCTGTTCTTTTGCATATACAGTATAAAACTGTCCAGAAACGGTATAGACCTCATCTGAGAATGTGTGTTCTTCGTGAACAATAAAGGCATGAGATTAAGTTTATCTGTATGAGTTTGTAAATGGCAGTCTGTGCCCTTTTGTAGTGTGTACATACTATTTGTCGTCAAACTGTGATTAAATTCAGTATATATACATGTCTGTAATACGTTGCCACCCCTCAAAAATTCCTGCCCCCCTCTTGCCACCCCATAAATATTTTTCTAGATCCGCCCCTGATTTCACATAGGTGATGTCTTTAAGAAAATTGACAGACAGGGATTGGCCAGGTGTGTCCTCTGGGGTAGGTCTGTTAGATAGCACAGGCAGTAATATATACCTTTTTGTAAATAGCCCACTGTGTTGTACACAGGGGTGAAAATTAACTTCACAAAATATCAAACTTTACCGGCCACTGACAAATAAATGGTACAATTTACCGGCCACTCAACAGTAACTTATTAAGACATGTTTATGGAAAGTTATTTTGTACTGTATTAAATTCAAGATGTCACTGGTTGCAATTTTTTTTGTAACGTAGACTACGAAATGTACTTTTGCGCGCGTGCCGTGTCCCCGTGCATCCTTCTCACCTTTTTCACCCCCGACCAGTTTGCATGCCTGGTTGCCATATGGACCTGATATTTTACTAATCGTTGCCCATTTGGACGCGATATATTTTTAAATAACATCTCGTTGCCGTTGTTGTGTGGATGTAGCCTTAGTCTACAGCTCTAATCAGAGAGACAGGTTACACAGTGACGGTAGGCTTGACATGCTTGATTATAATATAAAGTACACTATTATATTAAGTTTAAGTTGTTCGTTGATAAATATTGCATTGAATCTGATCTTTACTGTTTCAGCTCACTTAACACATTTTGTACTTTTACACTTTCTGCCTGTTGATGCGTCGCGCTGTCCAATCAGAGGTGGCCAAATTTGCATATTACAGGAAGGATTTCTGGGATAGCATTGAGTTTACAGTTCAGAGGGATCTGGCTTCTTTAGACGCTGTCGTCTTAAAACTGAATAAATATTTAAAAAGAACCAAATTAGCCAGTCTTTTGAACGGTTCTTTTCAAAGAACGGATCACAAAGATGTGGATCCCATCAAAGAGCCATAAATCCCATCTCTACTAGCGCGCCCTGCCCGCGCTGGTTCTTTGGGGGGAGGGCAGAGGACTCTGGCTGTGCGGGGCGTGGCATTACAGTCTAGCTGCTATCGGTTTTCTAAGCAAAGTCTCTGTTCCAAGTTCCTGGCAGTTTCAAAAGCTTATGAAAAACCTACATCATGTCACAGAGCGTTAATCTCGCGATAAAAAAATGATCGTCGTTAAAATTGAGTCAAGTTAACGCGTTAATAACGCAACATTTTTGACAGCACTACTTTAAACTAATCAGAAATGCACTCTATACATTGCTAATGTGGTAAATGACTATTCTAGCTGCAAATGTGTGGTTTTTGGTGCAATATCTCCATAGGTGTATAGAGGCCCATTTCCAGCAACTCTCACTCCAGTGTTCTAATGGTACAATGTGTTTGCTCATTGCCTCAGAAGGCTAATGGATGATTAGAAAACCCTTGTACAATCATGTTAGCACAGCTGAAAACAGTTGAGCTCTTTAGAGAAGCTATAAAACTGACCTTCCTTTGAGCAGATTGAGTTTCTGGAGCATCACATTTGTGGGGTCGATTAAATGCTCAAAATGGCCAGAAAAATGTCTCGACTATATTTTCTATTCATTTTACAACTTATGGTGGTAAATAAAAGTGTGACTTTTCATGGAAAACACAAGTGTCTGGGTGACCCCAAACTTTTGAACGGTAGTGTGTAATTAAAATATATATATATATATATATATATATATATATATATATATATATATATATATATATATATATATCTCATCTCCAACAGGTTTTGTTGTGTGTATTAATATTCTCTGCGGAAAGAAGAAATTCAAGTGTCAAATTCAGTGCTGGTGCTTGAAAACATTTGGTTTTACATCAGTAAACTTGCTGTTGGAAAAAAAATCTATTTTCAATCCTCTCATAAAAATGGTTGTCGTGGAAGATTAAAATGCAGCCGTGCATCACTGACGATAAGAGAATTTCATATTTTGAGGTAAAGGTGATGGATAGAAACCAAAAAAACATGATATTTGAAGGCCTTTCTACAATACACAGTAGGGGCGTAACGATCAATTGATTTGGATCGATGGCTCGATTTAAAATGTGATAATCATACATCGATTCATATCGGTTATTTAACAATTATTCAGCGAAGGTGAAGTGAATATCCATGATTATTATACATACAGGATGCTTTTTCAATGACTTTAAAAACGTATTCTGTTCCCTTCTAGCAGGTTTCGTTCATTTGGTTTGATAGTATGCAATATTGTTAGCGTATCGCTTATCCTATGTGTATTGCGTGACACTATCCAATGGAGAACAAGCGTCAAATATGGTTTATGATATTTCATGACGTCGTGCATCAGAGACGTAAAACTTCCGCGCTAGCAAGCGACTGTGACAATATGTAAACAAACATGGCCGCCAGGTTCGCTTTGTTAAATGTGGAAGATTTTGAAAGGGAAAGACGCTCTGAACACGCGAAAGGAATGTGCATGTATAATAATAATATTGGCTGACTTTTTTTCGTGGTCCATCAGATATATTCCATTCAGCTACTCGTCTTCAACTCGTTCAATATCATGCTAGCTGAATGGAATATATCTGATAGACCACGAAAAAGTCAGCCAATATTATTTATTTTTTTCGCGGTCTGGGTACCATCAAATCCTGTGCTCTGATTGGCTGGCGAGCGGGTCCGTATCCTATGGTACGGACCACAGTTACGGACCTCTGGCGACTCACTCATTCACAACAACAAACATAGTAGCGTTTTTTGTCAACATTTATCTTTTTTTTATAAGATTTATTTGTAAGATTATCAAAAATCTTATAAATTTTTGCCAGCATTTCTCAGGAAAATGGCATTAATTTTACAGCATGGATAGCGATAACGACAGTCTTCACAGCAAAAGTGAGTTTTACTACCCTGAGGAAGAAGAAATAAAAGAAAACATTTCAGGAGAAAGCCAAAACCTGTAACTTGCCAACGCCGAGCAAAAACATGGCTGAATCCTGAATGACTCAATTTTGTATAAATAGGGGACTACATAGGCGGCAAAATGTAGGTTTTTTGTTTTTTTCCTGCCATGGAAGTGCACTTGTATACCGAGGAGGAACCCATTTGCATTACAGCCGTGAATGAGGATTCAAAATGGCGGCTCGGCTCGGTTTTCCCTTTCGGGCGCTCTCGTTTTCTGTTAGAATTTGGTAAAGAAAAAAATAAATATATTGTTTACCAGCTTAAGGTCGGTCCGTATGGTGAAATACCCTGACCTCGGCCTTGAATACTGACCTCGGCCCAGAGGGCCTCGCTCAGTACTTTCAAGACCTCGGTCACGGTATTTCACAATACGGACCTCCCAGCTGGTAAATAACACATATATTCACCGATATCCACTGAAGGCAAAGTGAATAATTGTTTTAGTATAAATACATGGGTGATTATTTCAGACTTCAAAAGCGGCATGCAAATGTAATAAAGGTGCGGTGCAGACTTGTCACATATCTACACCAACTCACATAAAATACTTTGTTTTGAAATGGATAAAATAAATCACAATCCCACCTTCCCTTTGAATTGTTTTAGACCAAACTTTGTAGCATCTTTAGTGCTTTTAGGAACAGCATTTTTATTTTTTTTCATAACGTGGAATTCTTTCTCACTTACGGTGACGAAGTGATTGGCCTCCATTTTGCCGAGTTGCTCGAGGTGATTATCGAGAAATACTCTGAATTTCTCGACCCATCAGCACGCACGTCTTTTTATAATCACTGCCGTATTTATACTAAAATTTATAAGTCGCTTATTATTAAAACAAGATGGATGATAGACAAGTTTCCATTGCAGGTGTTTTTTTTTGTGCAAAATAGAAACTTTTTTTTTAACATCGACAAAACACAATTGCGATTGCTCTTTGTTTCTATTGAGTGATGTTATTGTTTTCTCATTGATTTTTTGGGAGCTAGAACCTTCCGGCTGCCTACAGATGAACCGCAGCAAAACCACTTTGCACTTGTGAAGTTCAGTCAGATTCACCTTTGACCCAGGTTACGCTGACGTTTTCAAAGTGCGACCAATAAGACGGTAGCAAGGATGGGTGTGTTCTCTCTCGTCTTCTCCAAAAGACAACTAAAGACAAAATCTTAATCTGTGTTTGAAATTTACAAATATGCAGAACGGATTAGCTGTAAGTGCGTCTTGACGTAGCACTGCTTAAACCTCACGATAGCCATGCCGTTAGTCGCACAGTTATCGAATCTTGTTGAAGATAGTTAATAAACAGTTGTTTCCTGATATACAACCCCGATTCCAAAAAAGTTGGGACAAAGTACAAATTGTAAATAAAAACGGAATGCAATAATTTACAAATCTCAAAAACTGATATTGTATTCACAATAGAACATAGACAACATATCAAATGTCGAAAGTGAGACATTTTGAAATTTCATGCCAAATATTGGCTCATTTGAAATTTCATGACAGCAACACATCTCAAAAAAGTTGGGACAGGGGCAATAAGAGGCTGGAAAAGTTAAAGGTACAAAAAAGGAACAGCTGGAGGACCGAATTGCAACTCATTAGGTCAATTGGCAATAGGTCATTAACATGACTGGGTATAAAAAGAGCATCTTGGAGTGGCAGCGGCTTTCAGAAGTAAAGATGGGAAGAGGATCACCAATCCCCCTAATTCTGCGCCGACAAATAGTGGAGCAATATCAGAAAGGAGTTCGACAGTGTAAAATTGCAAAGAGTTTGAACATATCATTATCTACAGTGCATAATATTATCAAAAGATTCAGAGAATCTGGAAGAATCTCTGTGCGTAAGGGTCAAGGCCGGAAAACCATACTGGGTGCCCGTGATCTTTGGGCCCTTAGACGGCACTGCATCACATACAGGCATGCTTCTGTATTGGAAATCACAAAATGGGCTCAGGAATATTTCCAGAGAACATCATCTGTGAACACAATTCACCGTGCCATCTGCCGTTGCCAGCTAAAACTCTATAGTTCAAAGAAGAAGCCGTATCTAAACACGATCCAGAAGCGCAGACGTCTTCTCTGGGCCAAGGCTCATTTAAAATGGACTGTGGCAAAGTGGAAAACTGTTCTGTGGTCAGACGAATCAAAATTTGAAGTTCTTTATGGAAATCAGGGACGCCGTGTCATTCAGACTAAAGAGGAGAAGGACAACCCAAGTTGTTATCAGCGCTCAGTTCAGAAGCCTGCATCTCTGATGGTATGGGGTTGCATTAGTGCGTGTGGCATGGGCAGCTTACACATCTGGAAAGACACCATCAATGCTGAAAGGTATATCCAGGTTCTAGAGCAACATATGCTCCCATCCAGACGACGTCTCTTTCAGGGAAGACCTTGCATTTTCCAACATGACAATGCCAAACCACATACTGCATCAATTACAGCATCATGGCTGCGTAGAAGAAGGGTCCGGGTACTGAACTGGCCAGCCTGCAGTCCAGATCTTTCACCCATAGAAAACATTTGGCGCTTCATGAAACGGAAGATACGACAAAAAAGACCTAAGACAGTTGAGCAACTAGAATCCTACGTTAGACAAGAATGGGTTAACATTCCTATCCCTAAACTTGAGCAACTTGTCTCCTCAGTCCCCAGACGTTTACAGACTGTTGTAAAGAGAAAAGGGGATGTCTCACAGTGGGAAACATGGCCTTGTCCCAACTTTTTTGAGATGTGTTGTTGTCATGAAATTTAAAATCACCTAATTTTTCTCTTTAAATGATACATTTTCTCAGTTTAAACATTTTATATGTCATCTATGTTCTATTCTGAATAAAATATGGAATTTTGAAACTTCCACATCATTGCATTCCGTTTTTATTTACAATTTGTACTTTGTCCCAACTTTTTTGGAATCAGGGTTGTAATTGTTTTATTTAAAGTAAATAAGAGCTGTTCTCACACTAAAATATCATGATGTGCATCACAATACGCTGATCATGTATTGCGATACAAAGATTTTTGTGATGCCCATCTCTAATGTTAGGTGTTTAAAGCTAGGTTTTTCTCTTTTTGCGATCATCATTCATGGTAACGGATCTCCAAGACCGTGATTCTGATTCCATGTCGTGACTTAAATGGGAAAACTGTTTCCGTTTCAATTTTGCAAAATATTCCTTTGTCGACTCTTCTGAACAGATGACTTCATGAAAGCATGTAAACCTTTTTTGCAATATTTAAGGGTGTTTTTTTTTTTTTTTAAAAAGAAGTTGCTTAAGACTTTTAAAATTGATTTTTGATGGATTATATTCTTGAGCAGGTAAAACATCACCTCATCAGTGTTGGTTTTCCAGCTAGAAAGTGCTTTTATCTTTGTGGAAAGTTAGATTAGAGAGAGATAAGTCACGTGCTTTCTGTGTCTGAATTTTTAAGTGTATATAGTGAAAAGGGTTTGGGATTCGATCTAAAAGCGCAATGGAAGTTGTTACATAGAGCATTGATAAGAAATTCCAAGTTGAGCTACATAAACAGGTGATGTCATTCAAGTGCATATCACGGGTAAATTCAGGAGCAAGATCAATGTAATTCTCCTATTTTATATTAAACTTTGGTCAAATATCTGTCACATTTTGCATTTTGTGCAATTTTTTTACCTTGCGCAATACCAGAAAAATTCAGTTGAAATCAAGCCATTTGAGGCGAATTGGTCCGTCTCTGAAAAAACTTGGCATTTGGATTTCCCGGGAAACATTGATTTTCATGACGTTGCATGCGGGACACCTCCTTTTGAATCCTACGTCAGCGCTGGTTTGTTTATGAGAAAACGACCTGGTGGTTTTCTGCAAATTTCTTCGTTATCACATAATTATTAAAATGGTTAACAGATGTATCATAGGAGGGTGGAGCAGCATTACATTCTTCATCCAAAGGTGAAGTAACATTGCGCTCAGGTGACAATTCCATATTTCAATGCAAAATCGCTAGCTGCTAAACTTGGTCTACACAGGCTGTGCACTAGAGGTCTGCGCAGGACAGAATTTTCAGTCCCGCTCCCGCCCGCGCCTGCCATATTTTGTCCCGCTCCCACCCACAAATCCCGCATGATGCAGACGTTCGCGTTATTTTCCTCACACGAGTACGAGTGAGAACGACTTCCAAATATCTGATTTCAGGACTCTTGACTTTTTAACGGTAAATGTACCTCTCTTTAAAGCAGCACTTACTTCTGAAGCACTGTGAGCTTCACTGGAGGAGCTCTGCTCTTCTGCCATGATCGGAGATCTCAAACACGGAAGAGTGGAAAGGAATCGGAAACGTACATGAGATTAGACCACATCCGCAAATTTAGGCATCTTAAAATGTTTTTATTAATGCCAAATAAAATATCCAGCACAAATGATATATGATAGACATAAATTAATAATTTATAAATTTTATTTTAAACACGTTTTTAGTTAGCGGGACTGCAGCTTATCACCTCTCCCGCCCACTCCCGCATTGTGCACTCCCCCTCGTGCCCACAATGAGCTTTCAAAATTTGTCCCGCGCCGCACTGCTTTGCGTCGGGTCCCGCGGGAGTGCAGGGCTCTACTGTGCACTGAAACCGTGCAAGCTCTCGCAGCCTGCTGGCGCTTCCACAGGTCATGTCAAGAATCTGGCTCCAGACTCCCTTAGGATTTTTCCAGACGCGTTTTATTTTATTTTTTTCTGCTGTAGACAGATGGCCTTGCGCAAAATTACCCTTCTGGATGAGTGTGTAAAGGGACATACTTTCATATTTAAAAAAAAAAAAACGAATTCGGTCCAGGATATGCACTTTAAAGGAATTTGACGCAACGGGCTGAATTGTGAAATTGTCTCCAATTTAAAAAAAAAAAAAGATAAATGCTGGCAGTCAGTTGTTAGAGAACTAGTTGAGTGGTTTGACAGGTTGATGTTCTGCACTGTTTCTAGTTCAATGTCTCCTGGTAAGAAGAGCAACCAAATCTAGTACATATACTTTTATGACCCAGATCACTCAGCAGTGACAAACTACGCATACACAAGTGTTTAACACAGCTGATATTGTCCTGACGTACTGAATCTGTATGTGATCAGATTCATTTGTAATTTGATCCACTGGTGTCTCATAAACCAGGAGTGTGTGTGTGTGTGTGTGTGGTGATGACTGATGCAACACAAAACCATGGAAAAATGCAAACCGCCACCACTGTCATGCTTGTAACATTTTGCATAGCTTGCTGCCAGTAGCTTTGTGCTCTAAAAGGAAGGTAGAAGCTGATCTTTATTAGAGCTCAAACATCAGGTGGGGTTTACATTAGACCATATCAGCGGATCATCAGATTAACGTTTTTAAAACGATTCGCGTGCACACAGCAACGCCAATACACGATTTGCGTGCACACAGCAACGCCAATACACGGATACGCTCGGCTCCGCAGGCATCCTGCGCTCCAAATCACTCCGCCCTGAACAGCGAGTGCCCTCTGGAGGGTGCGCACTCCGGCCCTGCGCAGCTCACAGAGCGCGCGAGTGAAGCACACGAGCAGTGATTCGGGACAAATAGCAGGAAATGAAGTTCGCGCCGTTTTTTAGCAGTCACGTCACATGACCAACGTGGCATGACCAACGCCAGCGAATCAGGAAGGTGGATGTCACAGTGACGTTGTCCAATGACAGCGTCAGCTAGAGCTCAGCACAGCGTATCCTCGTTCCTCAATGTTTACACAGCACCGGATCAGATACGTAATGGATTGAATACGTGGGCCCTGGCGGATTCAAGTTGTTCCGCCTGTGGAGTCGTTTCCCGGCATTTTAATGTGAACAGACAGTGCATCCGCGACGAAAACGATACGGTCTAATGTAAACACCACCTTAGTGTTGTAAAGAAGGTGGAGTTTAGAGTTCGGACACTTTGCAGAAGAGCAGGGAATATTCCTCAGCACAACTTAATTCTCGATTCAGGCTGCTTCGTGGTCGGTTTGGTTGAAAATTCAGTGATGAGATAATATTAAGTTTATGTGCACTTGTTCTCATATACTATCTTGTGATTCATTAATAAATTAAATACTGTAATCGTTGGAAAATCATTAACTGGTCCATTCTATTAGAAAGGTCCACTTCACATCCAGTCGTATCGTATGGAGCCCCCTATGGGTCATGGTGGGGATTATTTTCCCGCTGATTTTCTTGTCTCTCACAGGACTTTTGTGCAGTATGAATAAACTGACTTGACTTTTGCATTACCTCGCAGTAAGGGTTAGGGTTAACATTAAAGTACCGTGATACCACTTTTCGACCGACAGGGACCAGGTTCTTGAACTGGTTCTGTTTAGGATTCTTTGATTCTTAGTGCAAAGTGAACTGACCCACGTTTTCACCAGTTTTGATCAGAACTGTTGTAATCAAGGATGCGTCGTGAACGGAGAGTGCTGCACAATTCAGTGGGAGTAAACATGACGTTAAATTAGATGTTTAGTAGATGCTGTTATCCAGAGTGAAGTACAAAATACCCAGAAAAGCCTGGGTACTTTTTGGGGTTTGGTGCCTTGCTCAAGGGCACTTCAGCCATTCCTGCTGGTCCAGGGAATTGAACCAGCGACCTTTTAGTCCCAAAGCTGGTCCCTAACCATTCATGGCATTCCAGTAAACAGTAGGAGCAAGATGGCGGTGTATATAGATTAGTGTTTTCCTTACCATTACATTGCCCCACACACACTTTTTAATGTCCAAAAAAAAAACCAGGAGTGCAGTTCTGTTGTATAAATTGCTCTAATTATTGTTCTAAAATAAATGTGAAGACTTAAATATGACTCCTTTTAACTGTTTTGTTCAGGTCCAAATGCTCTGTAACAGGAGCTGCGGGGAGGGAGGGGTACTGCAGGGGACCGACCTCATCCAGCACCCCCCACCTCCAAACCAGTACACTTGGGGGGAAAGACTGGATTACCTCCAAGCTTTTTTTTTTTTCCCTCTTCCCCCCTCCTTCCCCTGTCGGTGTGTATCGATTACCTTTTCCATTGCATTCTCCATTGCTGCACTCTGCTTCCTCTCCAAACTAATGACACGCTCACTGATGTCCTCACGGTTCATGCTGGGAAAACCAGAACCAACTCTTTGGGTTTTGAACCAATTAATTTTTAGTTAAAATGCTCTAAATGGTTCAGAATTTGGTGCACAAGCCAGAAAAGAACCCATTCCCTGTTAGTTGAAAAGGGGTAATGAGGGAATGAAAAGTAGCTAATAATAATAATCCCCACCATGACCCTTAGGAGACGCTGTGGTATCACCCCATACTGAAGTGCGTTTTTATTTGTTTTATTTTATTTAAACAACGGGGTGTGGAGTGTCGTTCCATTTATCTGCCAACTGTTACAGTATTGAATTTATTAATGAACGACACGTCACGATTTTTTTTAACAGTTTGTATTTGGATATAATGTTATGGAACATCTGAGAGACGGGTTCCTGTTTTCATCTGTGTTCTAACAGCTATAAACATTTTCCTTACCAGCATCTATTTCTCTCTCTCTCTAACTGGAAAGCATACACTTATCTGTCCTGAAGACTTTCCCATGCTGACACATTTTGCATTAATAAAACCCTGACATTCAAGTTACAGCTGGAATGACGGTCCGAGCTGCGTGATCATACAAAAATAACAGGCACCTTCTAACCAGTCAGATTCAAGAATTCCCCATGCATTTAATTTCACAGCATTTTCTTTATTTAACCCTGTCATGTCAAGCTTTGTGTCATTATGATTATTGATTGTGGTTTCTCTTGAATGACCAGCTCGTGTTGTGATGGTAATGCTGCAGATTTCTTCTCCGCAGTATCTGCGAGAGCTTTGTATTTTGGGGCCTGATGTTTTACCCACAAGGTGTTTTGTCATCCTGTGCTGGGAAAGCCTGTGGACTGAAGAGAGATGGTGGTGTTCTTTAGGGTTATGACTGTGAAAGTGTTTTCAAAATTTCTACTTTCCTGATGTTGCGTTTGGTGAACTTTTACTCATACGAGTAAATTACTTTTTTGAAGTTATTTTTTTACTCGTATATTACTTTTTTGAAGTTATTTTTATCGGGCCATGCAAAAACCTCCCGCACCCAACATCACCTCACTTTTGATAAATACATGTATATTAAATAAATAAATCATGATTATAAAATAAATTCATTTGTATTAATTAACAATTATAATTATTATTACAACAATTCTCATCTCATTGTCTCTAGCCGCTTTATCCTTCTACAGGGTCGTAGGCAAGCTGGAGCCTATCCCAGCTGACTATGGGTGAAAGGCGGGGTACACCCTGGACAAGTCGCCAGGTCATCACAGGGCTGACACTTGCGCTACGTTCACACTGCAAGGCTTAATGCTCAATTCCGATTTTTTTGTGAAATCCAATTTTTTTGTGAGGTCGTTCACATTCACAAATATATGCGACTTGTATGTGATCCTCAGTATGAACGAAAAGCGACCTAAAAGTGTTCCGCATGCGCATTGCAGGATACGACGACGTCACACGCAGTGAGCATGGCCAGTGTTTATGGAAGTAAAACCGCCCGGTTGCGGTATGACCCATCCAATCTAGCTTGAATAGCTGCATCCCCCCAAATGGAAATCAGCTCCCTAACCTCTGCGTCCTTCCATTGAGAAGATTCAGAACCTTCACAGCCCGAAGCGTCCCTCGCATTGATGTCATATGCGCCATGTTGTTGTAACTTTTTTTGAGAGACCCGCCGCCTACTTCAGCGCAGAATAGTGACGTTTGTGGCTTGTTGATGACGTGTAAGTCGGATGAATGCGACTTGGCGGTTCAGACTGAAGTCGCATATGAAAAGAGCGGATAGGAATCGGAATTAGGACCACATATCCAAACGGCCTGGGTCGGATTTGAAAAAATCGGATCTGTGTCGTTCATATTGTCAATAAAAGATCGGATACAGGTCACATATGGGCGAAAAGATCGGATTTGAGTCACTTCAGCCTGCAGTGTGAACGTAGCCATAGACACAGACAACCATTCACACTCACATTCACACCTACGCTCAATTTAGAGTCACCAGTTAACCTAACCTGCATGTCTTTGGACTGTGGGGGAAACCGGAGCACCCGGAGGAAACCCACGCGGACACGGGGAGAACATGCAAACTCAGCACAGAAAGGCCCTCGCCGGCCCCGGGGCTCGAACCCGGACCTTCTTGCTGTGAGGCGACAGCGCTAACCACTACACCACCGTGCCGCCCTATTACAACAATTGTTAAGCAATTTGCTATTTAAAAGTACTTTACACATCTTTCAATGAATTTATTTTATCATGATTTATTTATTTAATATACATGTATTTATCAAAAGTGAGGTGATGTTGGGTGCGAGAGGTTTTTGCATGGCCCGATAAAAATAACTTCAAAAAAGTAATATACGAGTAAAAGTTCACCAAATGCAACATCAGGAAAGTAGAAATTTTGAAAACACTTTCACAATCATAACCCTAGTGTTCTTGTTATTGCTCCACGCTGTGCCTTATTGAGCTCTTGTTCTGTATGAAACCCTTCATCAGCCAGTTCCAGCTGGGGTCCATTTCACTCTCAAATGAACAACACACGTTGTCGTTTGCATGTATGTGTGTATGTTCTGTTTATTTTCTGCCATTGTCCTGTGTTGTTGTTTATCTGATTTGCGATGATTGATTGTGGTGACAGGCTCTAAGAAGAAAGCTCGCTGGCTTCAGGCTCGACGAATCCTCGCTCAACCTTGCTCCAGCCTGCGGATCCCTAACAGGTTTTTAAGAGAAGGTGGGTAATGTGCCAGCCCTTCAATTGAACCCCACTTATCCTGAAACCAGACTCATGGAAGGGTGTTGATTGATTTGATTTTTTTTTCCCCCTCCCCACTACCTCTGCGAGCTTCTCCCCTCTAAACTTTTTTTTTTTTGAGAGCTCTGTCAGCTTAGCTTTTATCGATGTGGTGCCGGATCAGGGCACAATTATCTGGGTTTTGTTTGTTTGTTTGTTTGTTTGTTTGTTTGTTTGTTTTTTCCCCCTGTGTATGTATGCGTGCGCGCGTGCAAGTTTATACGTGTGTAAGTACTCACACCTGTTTTATAAGTCTAGTCAAGTGAGTTAATTATTCTTCACCTCAAGATTTGCAAGGGTGTGGTTACTTGCTCCTCAAGCGAGCTTCAATTCTGTGTCGTTTTCAGTATGATGGTGAACGAACTCTCACCGCTTCTCTTCATTCCACAGCGTCTTCACAACAAACCTTTCCGATCTAACGTCTTTGTCTGTTTTTGTCCACCCAGCCCCTTGCGAAAGTGGTCCGAGGACGCTTGTATGTCGCTGACTGCTTATCCGTGTTAATGAGCGAGGCGTTGTGGCCTTGAATTTTGGTTCCAACAGCAAAAAACCTTTTTCCTTCAAACAGCTCCTGAAGCACTGAAAGTAACCATCTAAATACGGTCATTGAGGGCGCGTCTGAAAGCATTTCCCCTTCTCTAAACCTCATAACTCTGTCTACGTAGGTCACAGAGCCCCTCCCGCACGGAGTGGACACCGCTGCGTCGCCGACAGCACTAATCTATACGTGTTCGGTGGCTACAACCCAGACTTCGATGAGTCCGGCGGCTCGGAGAACGAGGATTACCCTCTCTTCAGGGAGCTCTGGAGGTATCACTTTGCGACAGGGACGTGGCAGCAGATCCGCACGGAGGGGTACATGCCGACAGAGTTGGCCTCCATGTCAGGTAATTCAACAGCTGGGACTTTCATACCTGACGCATGCACGAGATTATTTACGATGCGTGTTTTTCCAGCTGTTTTGCACGGTAACAACCTGCTTGTGTTTGGCGGAACTGGAATCCCGTTTGGAGAAAACAATGGGAACGACGTTCACGTGTGCAACGTCAAATACAAGAGGTGGTCGCTGCTCAACTGCAGAGGGAAGAAACCCAACCGAATATATGGACAGGTGAAAACGCTTCACACTTTCAGTCATGCACTACATGACATCACTACACAGCTGCTTCCAAGACACTAGGAAGGTGTGTGTTATTGAACAGATCCTGCCTTGAACATGCACAAAGGATTATGGGTCGTTTAAGACATGCGTACTCGAGCCTCAGTCCTTAGTAGAATTCAGAGGATCGTAGACATCGGAGTAGTCCTTCAGCGGGTTTTGATGACGTGGCATACTTGAAATGCAGCCATGAAGGATTCTTTCTTGGCATCGAGAAACGCCCACCGTCCTCACTCCTAGGGTCGTGTTCAGAGTAATGCCTCGGTCACAACCGGCCGTGCGTGCTCCTACGGCCGGTCTACGTGCAAAAAATGCAAGAAACGCACGGAGGGCGCGCATGTGACGTGCTGATTTTCGAGCCGTAGACTGGCTGCAGACCGGCCGCAGAGGTTCTTTGTCATGTCAAACAAACTCTACGGGCGCTTACGTTTTTTTTTCAGCTTGCAAGACAAACTTACGGCCAACGTGCGTCTTTCTCCACGAACAAAAAAACACGCAGCGATTTGGGGAAACGCCAAAAATCGCACGACCAAAAAAATCGTACGTCCGGTTGTGACCTAGGCTTTAGCGACTTGTTACGTCACTATTTACACGTGGAAAGTTGCAGGTTTTCAGAAACGGTTTACGTGCAGCTGCGCAAGTTCACTTTCATATTATTATTGCAGGTTACCTGCGTGTAGTCCGCACGTCCAAAGTCGCCGGGTTTTTCTTGAGTCAAAGCTTCCAAGATGAGCTTTAGACCACCAGCACCTTTTAAACACAACACTTAAGCTTCCCAAAGAAAGCAGGGACAAAACACGAAACAGAAAAGCATTCGCCTGATCATCAGGAGATCCTGAGAGCGCAAAATTGGCTTCTGCTGTCAGGGAGGGAGAGATGTGTGGATAGCACCTTCCTCTAAGTGCTCTGTGAGATTTGGCCATGACTAAATTTGGGGGGGGAGGATAAAAGTAAAGAAATTATTCCACAAAATTAAGTCGTACATGAGCTGATGGGTGTAAGCCATGTACGACCAGATTGAGTGGAATAACTGTTTTATTCCCTCCACATTCACTGGATTTTGAGAAACGGAGCATTTTTATTTTTTGCAAATTCAATAAATAACTTTTTATACAAAATGTTTGACAAAATCATTTCTGCTTAGAATGTAAACAAACCAGTGAAATGACAGGAGCAATTTTTGAAAAATGTGATCATACTAATTCTTGGAAAAATAAAAAAAAAAGTTCTTACCGTCAAATACTTTTCATTCCTTTTTTTTTTTTTTTTTGAGGGTTTTGTTTTCGAGTAGAGTTTTTATTTCGTCCTCGGTTGGTTCAGCAAAACACTCCGCCATTTTGTTTTTCTCTACTCACGGTATATGAGCTGGTATATCCTAGTAGTAGCGTAGCCAATCAGAGCACCCGATTGCTCATATCCAGTGAATGTGGATAGAATAATTAACAATTATTTGCCGAAGGTGAAGTGAATATCGACGAATGAATAATAACCATGACGAAGTCTGAGCCTGAAGCAGTTAATTGTTTGTATAAATACACAGATTTAAAAAAATTAAAAAAATTTTTTTTTTAAAAAATCATATATTTCAGTCTTCAAAACCTACAGGTGAATGTAATAAAGGTGCAGCGCAGACTTGTCACTGATCTACGCCGAACATAAAATACTCTGTTTTGAAATCGATAAAATAAATCCCAACTCCACTTTCCCTTTGAATAGTTTTAGACCAAACTTTGTAGCATCTTTAGTGCTTTGATTTAGGAACAGCATTTTCTTTCGTAATGTGTAATTCTTCCTCACTTGCGGTGATGACGCGATCGGCTGCCATTTTGCCGAGTCGCTTGAAGTGACTGTCAAGAAATAGTCTGAATTTTTCAAGCAACCAGTGCACGCGATTTTTCTATAATCACCTGCGTGTTAATACTAATATGGCAGGCCTAGAAATTCATTTTTTCACCAGCCAGCCAGACTAGTTCCCTTCCAAAGTAACTCGCCAAACAGAAAATCAACTCGCCAAAATTTGTTCATGTATGAATTTCTTCTGTCAAAAATAACACAAAAGAGAGTCGTTACCATTGTTCATGACTAATGTGCATTTATTTCAAGACCCGAGTATTTTGATACTGTTGTTAAATACATAAATGAGAACAACACAGAGCACCATAATATAATATCAACAAATAATAATATATTGGAAAACTTGGCAACTTGGTGTATGAGTATTGAAAACAAATATACTTACTATCATGACTATAGCACCCAAAATATGTCCAACATGCTTTCTGTATTTAACCATTTATGAGAGAGAAAGCATTCGGAGCTTCATATTGACTAGGAATCAAATTGAAAAAAATTAATTATTCCATAAAAATCGTATCGCAGCCGAGGCCTACCCTGCTCCCACGTTTGCTTACAAGTCCTTTGTCGTTTCTCCTCTTCAGACCGAGGTCGCTTTGTCCCCGTCTCTGGAGGTTTCTGTACACCTTTCAGAAAATTCCACATCGCAATGTAGCTTTGGCAGATGTAGATGTAAACAACAACAAAAACACGTGTTTAAATGGGCGATAATGTGGCCACATCTATTGAATTTGATAACGTGACTACCACGATTGTGGCAGGATAGCCACAGCAGCGGAGGAGACCAAATAGTTTTCAATGAAAAGGCTTCGTTTATTTTTTTTATTTTTCTCTTTTTTTTTTTTTTTACACAAATGTGCAAATATTTACAATGACAAGCATGCATGAAAAAATATACAAAAACTGTACAGAACGAAAATAAACAAGCATAAATAGCCAGGCTCAGTCCTCAGACCCTGAACTACTTTCAAGAGCAACTTCAGTTAACAAGACGCGCTCACTTCACCACCAACTCTCACCTACTGAGGCTCTTGGGCCTAATATAGAGCATTGCTAACTGCAGCCCCACTGTCAAAAATAATCAATTAACTAAACAACAACATTATTACTAAATAATAAATAAGAAAACATAACACAAAAATACATACAGTAACTGACATGCACAAAAATACCTTACTGAACCCTCCAAATGGCTTTTAAGTCATTACCCCCAAAACACCCCCATTACAATGGGCTGCCCTAGTCTGGTTAACACCAGACCATATCACAAGTGAAATATGGTCTGGAATCCGCCTATTGAATTTCTCGTAGGGGAGGTATGGTTTACGATCGTCAACAGCCGTTTATTGGATGTTGCGAATGTCTATCATTTGGCGTATACGTAGCCCATGGCCAATCATGGCAGTTGTACCCGGTGACGTAGTTAGAGCGACGAAGAGGCGAAGAAGAGAAGGAAAGAGAAACGCCAAACGCTGTTCTTTTTTTAAAACAAACTTTTGCTCTAAACTATTCAGAACAGTGTCTAAAGCTTGATCGAAACTTTGGTTCGTATCGCTCGCCGCCATGTTAAATGTGATCCGTAAACAGTCCCAAATAAACTACAAGCTTCCGTTTGTCGAGTAGTACGCGTCACCGTCTTTCCACCCCTCCCCACTCTCTGATTGGCTCCCTAACTCAGGCGAGCCTTTAGACCATAGTTTCCATGCTGTCTTTTCAGATCGGAACGATTGTGCAAAGCAGCATGGGATTTCCCAGGCTAGGGCTGCCCCACAAAGAACCCGGGAAACCCCTCTATTCCCCCCTCAGTGGAACAGTCCATCTGTTTCCCCAAACGAGACTCGGAAGAGCGTTTTGAATGCCGGTGAGTGAATTTCTACCGGAGTTGTAATAACAAAAGTTTTAACCAATAAATGAAGTTTTTAACAGCCAGTGTGAATTATTTTACTTTTTGAGACTAGACAAAGATTATACAGATGAAGAATGAAAATCACTGACTGTTTTAAGCGAATATTTTGAATGAGTCAGATGCACAAACAATAGCCATCTAGAAGTGCCGGTAGGCCTTTCCCTGCACTCTAAAAACTAAGTTTGGCCCTGCGTAATTAATCTATGGCAAATGGTGATTAATGACGATATGAAAGAGATCTTAAACAGTACATACGGTGGTGGTGGTAATGAGAATAGCGACAGGACGGCAGGGATTTAAAAATGCCGGCAAATGGCTGCCTGCGCACTATGTCAGCGTCACGGCTCAGCCCGTGACGGCGATATTCAAACGAGATGCGTTATACGCATGCGTAGTAGTGAAAAAACCGACAGCCTGACTCGTACACGATATGATTCGGAATTCTTCGGTAATTTCCGTCCTGCCGATAAACACATCGATTAACACAGACACGGCACGCGCTTAATATGTGGCGGCTTTAGTTGACGGTGTGTCTGAATCTTCGCTTCATATATATTTTTTATTTTCAACTAGCCATCCGGGCTGCCTAGTGACAGGAATTACCCGCCAAATGACAAATTAAGTCGCCTCGGGCAACCGGACCACCACGAATTTCGAGCCCTGTATGGTGATCTATGAATGAGAAAATGGTGACCGTTGAACTAAACATCTGATAGGAGCTGCATTAATAGTCCTAGTTAAATATTTACGCTCAGTTGAGAGAGGTAAAGTCACAAGTGTGGCATAGTGAAGGGGGGGGAGGAGTCACAGTTGTATGAAAATCTCTGTTATGATAAGCGGTATTAATTCACAGTTGTAAGATAAATTCTGTCAAACATGGAAAAACAAGCTCCCATACACATCTTACTTCATACGTGTAACACATCTGATACAAAACTGGTGAGCCGCCATTTTGTTTTCCACTTTCCGATTGCAAATCGCCCGTTAACCTTAAATAAATCCTGTTTCCTGGTGCAGGCGATGGCCATCATAAATGGCTTCCTGTACGTGTTCGGAGGGACGACGGGTTACATTTACAGCACAGATCTGCACAGGCTGGACCTCACCACACGCGAGTGGATTCACCTCAAACCAAACAACCCTCCAGACGACCTGCCCGAGGAGCGGTGAGTGACCTCTGACCTCCAGAACTAAAACCAGTGTGCAGGCAGTCTGGTGAATTGGGACTTCTGCCTTTTTTCCTCCCTTTAGCTTTGCACATTGATTGTAAACACACTTGCAACTAGTATGCACTACGTGATCGTAGAACAGTTCCTACAGTGACTAAACGCTGCGTGCTCCCATAGCGACAGCTTGTGTCGTGTGAACGATTCAGCAATGTCTGCAGAGCTCTATTTTCCAAAAACATTTTTTTTTTAATTATTAGCTCTCTCGGTCATAGGGCGATGAGCCGTTGCCATGACGCAGCGTCTGCCGTCCGTCTGTCCACAATTCACAAAAATTGCTACTTCTCCCTGAGGTTTCAATGGATTTTGATTCTGGTTGTTTTGTTTTGTGCAGACTGATTAGACCTTCCAAAGTTACTCCCTGGTTTTGTGATTTCTCATTAACAAGTTGCTAATTAGGCCGGTTAACAAACTTTCACAGGGATGAGAGATTTCCGCTTTTCGGCGGATTTCCGCTTTTTCTGAGCGAAAATCGATATTATGCCAAATCCGTTGAGATTTTTTTTTTCATTGAGGGGGGTTGGGGTATGTTCCTTC
The DNA here is from genome assembly GCF_027579695.1 of Neoarius graeffei. Lineage (NCBI taxonomy): Eukaryota > Metazoa > Chordata > Actinopteri > Siluriformes > Ariidae > Neoarius > Neoarius graeffei. Next base: position 59,308,627 of record NC_083589.1, on the reverse strand, counting down.
ATGATACTCAAGCGTACGACGATGTTACATGTTTACATTTTCGCCATCTTTAGTCTCGCTAAGTCTCGCGGTAGAATACGTGTTATCTACAATGTAATTGGCCAAAACATCGCTGGCGAGAGCATGATAGCCAATCATAACAGTTCTTACAAGAGTGTGGGAGAGAACAAAAGCCAATCATAACAGTTCTTACAAAAGTACCCGCATCTGTTCTATTTTATCGAAACTTGCACATGTTCATCGTCGCTGCGCTTCAAAAATGCGTTTTTCTTTCGTATCGGCTTTTTTACTCAAAATGCCGAATACAATTGACAAGCGAGACGAAGCGAAGGTACGTGAAATCGATGCTGGTATAAAAAACAGAGAGCACTGACGAGCTTTTGTCTTTGGCCAAAAAGCTGAAGAAGTCGTCGAAATGATGAAATGAAAATGAGAAGTGACTGTGAACTATAAATAATTGTATAAAGTGTACATAGACATTATCCCATAAACTTAGCATTCGTTTGATTTAATACATTGAACATGTATATGATGGTCAGTAAATCTGAATTAATGCTGACAGTTTTGAAAACTTAAATATTTCAAAAGACTTTGAAATCGTATGTGGCAGATCACAGAATCCAGGGACACATGTCTGCCCGGGGGCATTTTGAGTTATTGACAGATTCAGAAAGTACAGTTTCTAAGCTTTCCAATGATGCCTTCCATGTGGAGATCTGACAATATTTGAAGAATGTGTGGCCTTTTGAAAGTGTATACTTCTTAAAACAGAAAAGGGAGAAAATCGCCCTCAAAGTTTTCTATCTCAGCTACTCTGGGTGCAGGGCAGGCACATAATGGTGCTCATTTGCATGACATTAAGGAAAGCCCTACCCCCTACGAGCTAGCACGATACTACTTTCATGTAAACAAAGATCACCACGTCAATTTTCCTTCCATGCAAAGTATGCCCAACACAATTATGAAGTACAAAAATAAGTCCTAAAGTATACTTTAACGTTTTGTGGTTGAAAAATTACTCACACCGTAAGAAAGAAAGATAGCACGATGATGACACAACTAACACAACACTAGTTTCATGTAAAGCCTCGGTCACAACCGGCCGTATGTGCTCCTACAGCCGGTCTACACGCAAAAAACGCAAGAAACACACGGAGAGCGCGCGTGTGATGTGCTGATTTTCGAGCCGTAGACTGGCTGCAGACCGGCCGCAGAGGTTCTTTGTCATGTCAAACAAACTCTACGGGCGCTTACGTTTTTTTCAGGTTGCAAGACAAACTTACGGCCAACGCGCGTCTTTCTCCATGAACAAAAAAAAAAAACGCAGCGATTTGGGAAACGCCAAAAATCACACGGCCAAAAAAATCGTACGTCCGGTTGTGACCTAGGCTTAACCAAACCACAACACTCTCCGTTACATGCAAAAATAACCACACAGCCTTAGATTAATAAACTCACCCCATCAGAAAGAGAAACGGCGCCTTGCACACACCAGTGCCTCCGATGGAATGTAATCCTAGAACGGTCCGTGTATCATCCGATCATTCAAGTATTCCATTCAATCTCCGATGTAAATACCGTGTGTCTGTTTGCTTCGTGGTGTTTCAGCTCCTCTGCGCTCTGTTTAGTAACTCATTCCATAGTGAAATCACACGCCTGTATGCAGTTAAGTAGCCATGCGCTCAGCCCGGATCATACAGCTGATTCGCGGGAAAAAAAAACAAAAGACTTAAATCATCATGTGAATGGCCCATATGGTAATTTACCCACACCCCCCAGCAGGCTACAGTCCTGACAAAAACAAGACAATTTGCAACAAAAAATGTATGCTTTTCCAACAAAACAATCTGTTATCTGAAATACTGATTGCATTCTTCAAGATCTCAACTTGCATATGATGGAAAAAAACAAAAATCACAAATTTCGAAAAAAATGCTTCTTTTGCGATTATCTCGGATTCGTTTCGGCCGACATGTGTCCCTGGATTCGGTGAGGGGTCACATATAAACATTTTGATAATTAATAAAACTTGCGTTTAATGTGAATTTAGTTTGTCATTTTTGTTGATCATAAATTATAACCATACCCTTGAATGTAGAATGTGATTTTATTTTGAATTCAAACAATACTCCTATTGATTTGAAACATATTTTCATGTAAATATATAAAAAAGACATTTTTTTTATCTACTACAGCTCAGATTGCAGGAAAAGTGGTTTGTAAGGCCTTATTTTTCAAACTTTTCCTGGGGGGGGGGTATCCCTCCCAGACCCCCAGCTTCAGGCGCCATCTTGTTTTCTGCTTTTTTGGTGACCACCCACTCTCATCCCTGCTTTCAGGAAAATCATTACTCCTCACTAAGTTTCGAATGGATTTTAATTCTGATTGTTTTGTTTGGAAGATCAAATTGTTCTCATGAAGAGCAACTTGGCTAATTATAAATAAGTCTGGTTTCTCATGGTACAGCCGTGTGAGCTACTGACTCGCTGGTTTTCTCTGCAACTAATCACAAAATGTGAAATCTCTCCGTGATTAGTAACAGGTAGAGCAATGAGAAATAACCAATGAGTGCGCGAGAGGAAATCGGATTTCATCTGCCCTCATGTGCTGCAGATCCCTGAACCCAGTTTATCCTCTGTCTGTCTGTCTGTCTGTCTGTCTGTTTAGAAAGAAAAGTGGAAGCCCGGTAGTAGTAATAATAATGTTGTTAATAATAAAAGAAATCATTTGGCATGTCGTACTCAAAAGGTTGTAAGGAGAACACACATAATAAATACAAACACACATGATATAAAAATAGCTGTTTATTTTTACTATACACTACTCGTGTCTAGGGGTTGACCGATAGGTTTTTCTGGGCTGATACCGATACTGAGTATTAGTGATTACGGACGCTGATATTCATTTACCAATAAATTTGATGTTTGTAGTAGGGATGTTAACCGATGAACGTTTGACACCGGTGGTCGACCGAATCAACGTCAACCGGTTAATTTTTTTTTTGGTTGTCGGTGGAAAAAAAAATCAATCGTTTTGAAGCTGCCGATTTTGGAGCGGAGAACCTGGAAACGCTCGGGCCATGCCATGCGGTGCAAGGACGACAGCTGACAAATCAGAAACACCCATTCAGTCATGTCCCGCCCTCCCGCCCCAGTTAAAGACAGCTGACAAATCAGAAACACCCATTCAGTCATGTCCCGCCCCAGTTGAACACAGCTGCCACTCGGCGAAAGAAAAAAAGTGTAGACACAGGCTTTTTAGCTTACAAATTACTATTCTGTTTTTTTATTATTATTATTAGAAAGCACATGGAGTTTAGTCCTGCCTTGGCCAGTGCATTCTGAAAGTATGTTTCGGTCTGTAGCCAACAATGCATGTTACTGCAGATCATATCTCTCCACACAAACTAAAGGCGCAGATGCCGACTTTTTCACGGCTTTTTCATGGACTGTAACGGCATTTGCTTATGTATTAATTTTAATACAGAATTTACTCTGATGAAATTATTCAGACACCCCAACCAAAAAAAAATTGGATCTGCACGAGCCGTGAAAAAGGCGCGCCGTTTGCATCCCTGTTTAAACTCGTAGGTTAACTGACTTTAACCGGCTAATAAGGCTCGGTGGTCGGTCAAGATTTTTTTTAGTTTTCTCCATCCCTAGTTTGTAGTTTTAAAAAGTTGCAAGAATTCAGTTTGTACTAACAAACATAATGTATAATATTAGAACATTCATCAAAAAAAATTAAGTACTTTGAACAAAAAGTATAGTGACGACACTAATCATCTCGAGGTGTGTGTGTGAGAGAGACGGAGTGCATTGTGCTTTTTGCCAACTGCATTGTTCGACCTTGACGTGTCTTGACCTTTCCTCTCCGTGTAGAAGTGAATGCAGGTGCTACTTCATTCCCACGTTTCTCACAAACACCGGAAAGCTTGTTTTGGATTTACGACACATGGTCCACATTTCTACCAATCCAGTAGAGCTGTGGGCGGGACAGAGACGGACTACAGAATTGTTGATTGGTTGCACATGAGTGCATATCGGATTGGTAGAAATGCAACGATAACACAGTGGGTGAGACGTATAACAAACACTTTGCTTTTATCACCAAGGAAAGAAGTTTTCCAATAATTAGAAAAATGCTGAATGTTGGCTCTGATACTCGGTCGACCCCTACCACGTCTTGCCAAACGATATCTTGTGTTTTTTTTTTTTCTCATTTCTATTTTTACTTGGTTCCGTACAAAATAGTGACAGTCACAAGATGGACAGCTCGTGTGTGTGTGTGTGTGTGGGGGGGGGGGTTCTGTGCGAAGCCAGTTCCTCCATCAGCGTGCAGCCGTTTATCGTGATCGCAGCCGTCACCCCAAACAACTGATCGCAAGTGATGTAGTGTGAGGTTTGAAAGTCTTGTAGTGTGTACTCCGCTTCAGTCAAGTCTGTATTTGTAGTACTTTGTGGGAGTAAATCAAACCCCCCTCCCCTCCTCAGATGATTTGCTTTAAATGGCAGTTGGTCAGAAGTTTCTGATCAAAATGCCAGCATATTATAATCTTACGTTCATAAGATCTGTCCTGCCAGATTTAAACACTGAGACGGGGAAACTTCCCACATCTAATGACGAGCTTTGTCTCACAGATACAGACATGAGATAGCACACGATGGACAGAGGATCTACATCCTAGGAGGAGGAACCTCTTGGACATCCTACCCTTTAGACAAGGTAGTGCATCATCATCATCTCTGCAGTTTATCATTGTCTCTGAGATACCTATAGATAGTTTTCACTGACGTCACGGCATTCCGGGGAACGCCCCCCAGCCGCCATCTTGGAGGGCAAACAAAACGGACCATCGCCACTACCGGCTACGTTATCTCGGATGAATTTATGAAGTTATATAGTCAGTTTTCTAAAATAAAGATCAATGTCGGCAAAATCAAGCAAACAGAAGTATATAGATACATTAGACGACATCTCACGACAACGGTATGCAGCCAAACTGGCCTTGATTGGGGGAATTGACCCCTACGAAGTGGACAAAGATGCATTTTCAAGTGACTATGCAGGGCTGCCAAAGCCTGAAACTGCCAAAGCCTGCTCCAAAGCCTGAAACTGACTTCATCAAACTTTAAAGGCTGTGTGATATATACAACTTTATATATTCACAGCGCGCCTTTTGTCGGATGCTGCCTTTTTCACGGCTGAATCGCGCAGATCCGATTTTTTTTAGGGGGAGCGTTGGAGTGTCTGATTATAATTTCAGAGTAAATTCTGTATTAAAATTACTAAATAAGCAAATCCGTTACAGTCCATGAAACAGGAAGTATAAGAATGAGGGGAAAAAAACAGTTTAAATCGGGAAGCTGCGCACATTTGCGCAGTCCTGCTCAGGCTGCACAAGTGTGCGCAGCTTCCCGATTTAAACTGTTTTTTTCTCATTCTTATACTTCCTGTTTCATGGACTGTAACGGATTTGCTTATTTAGTCATTTTAATACAGAATTTACTTTGAAATTATAATCAGACACTCCAACGCCCCCCCCCCTAAAAAAAAAAACCCGGATCTGCGCGATTCAGGCGGCATCCGCCAAAAGGCGCGCTGTTTGCATCCCAAACACAAATCAAATCATACAGAATAGACCTAAAATGTTTTTCAAAAATGACCCTTGCGTGAGTGAAGTGACAAGTGTCAAATAGAAACGTGACAAACGAGCGATATTAAGTGTACATTACAATGTAAACATACACTCAGCGGTTCCAGTTAGGCATTCTCTAGAGATTGTTTACACGATGTTTTGGTTTCCAAAAACAAACTTAAACACAATTGATTGTTTATTTAAACAACTTACCACTTATAAAATGATCGGAGCAGACTTTGCTGTGTTTGGAAGGCTCATAATCCTTGCGGTTGATTCTCGCAAGCCATAGATTTCTCCTTTGTATGCTGAGTTTGTTTGCTCGCCTTCGTGCTCCCGTACGGTGGGAATTCCATAAAAGCTCCGCTTGACTTCATCATCTGACCTATTACGACAGCCGTGAATACAACAAGTGTGCACCATTGCTAGTTTTAAATAGTAGTAATGTAACTATAAATGTAAATATATAAATGAATGTAACTCGCGCGCTACAGTGTGTGCTCAGTGACCCGTACGGTAAGCTAGCCCTCCAAGATGGCTGCCACCAGGGAATCCCCGACTCTGTGACGTCATGTGAAAACTATCTATACACTAGGGTGCATCAGTTGCCCCCTAAAAATGAAAAGTTCCTCCGATCATGATGTATTTTTGTTTTTATGTTCCTTTTGGTAAGAAAACACACTGGGTGAAATATTTTGGCAAAATTCAAAAGTTTAATGGTGGAACCAGGAGCTCAAAGTTATGGAAAAAGCTGCTATTTTATGACTTTTTTATGACAAAATTTCGATCACTTTTCATGAAACATTATGCATGGATTAAAGTTTTCCGTCGTGTGACGGATTTCCGTCAGCTGAACTCTCCCAAGGCCAAATGTGAGGTCGGTGCTGATCCGAGGAGAATTAAAATGACGGGTGGTTGGGTAGACATTGGGTTATAACACTGATGTGTTGCAACACCATCAACTATCAGCAAGGTTTATTTAACTTTTTTGTTTTTGAGCCATGCTTTGTGTCGTTCATTTCCTATGTTTGATCATGTTTAAACGTTCGCTGTCTACGGTGCGGCATTAAAAAACGTGCTGTCAAAATTGGCAAAATACATTCCCATGTGCTTGGCGTGCTTGTGTCTGACCATTTCTGTTTTGTATTAAATTAAATCTTGCCAGAATGACTTGGTTCAAACCTGGACATATAGAAATAGAGCATGTTAAAAAAAATGAAAAAATAAACCGGAAAGCCCGCTCCTCTGCTTCAGCCAGACTTGAAGACCCGACGATGCAATGCTTGCAGACTGTCAGAAGTAATTAGACCTAAATTTAACAAATCAGCAGACGCGCCAACAATTATTATTTTCGTTAGGCCAGTGTGTAAGGTATGTTAGAACCGTGCCTTATAGCCTACGTTATATCACAATTTAAAGGACGTTTGAGGAGTTGGAGGCTGCGAGTGCAATGATGTTCCAACATGCGCTAAACTTTATTCCCTGAAAATCATACACCAGCGTTCAATGCCCCAAACAGCCAAAATGTCTAGAAGACTACGGTTAAATAATAATCATAGCCTACTAAGTTAAATTACGTCAAAACATCTGTTTCTGGCCGATGAAATGATGGAGGAAAATGAGAACGAACGCAAAGTAGATAGCAGCCAACTTCACGTGATCTTTTAGGTAACTTAACACTTGTGTTGGCCACAATATTTCTCTTAATAAAATCTTTTTGAAGTCGTATTCAACACAAAGTAAGGTCAAATTATAATTTTAATTTAAGCGAAGATCCAAGCTTTTTTCTATATTGACGTCGAGCATAGAGGAGCATGTCATTCTGCTTTCGGTTTCGGCAGCATGGATGCGCTTTACATGAAAGAAGGCACTGATGTGTCTGCCATCGATAAAGGTGTAAAAAACAAGTGGAGGTGGGCTTGGCTGTATGAAATGGGTGAAAACGGAAAGCCATTTAATTCATGGTGCAAAAAACTAAACATTTCAGGCGCTTGCATTTGTGTGGTTTGCCACAAAAATATAATATACGGAAGCAATGGAAAGAGAGTGCAATAAATTGAATATATCAGTTCTAAGTTAACCATTCTCAGAATTTCATCGAAATCCACCCATTACTCCCCCCCCCCCCCCCCCCCGTAAATTTTCAATTTTTTTTTTTTTTTTTTTTGCTTTAATCCATGCATTATGGCACCTTATAGAGTATACCAAATATCTTAGATCCACATTTTTAGTACATATTCTAAATATATTATCAAGCACAGTTTGAGTTTTAGCTGTTCATTGAATCATTGTTCAGCTACTTTTAAACAATACAAATGTATTATGAATCACATTAATGCTTCTCAATCCCTTGCAAAGGTTCTTAACATGATCTCTGGCTCACAAGAAATCAATAAATGGAGTCCAACATTGTGATTCAAACCTTACGCAAAAACATCATACATGAAAATCCCTCACCTTTCGGCGAAATTCGCCGTTTTGAAACCAAAATGGGTGACCTACGTGAATCGTGTAGATCCGATGAGAAAAAAAATTGTTTGTGTGTGGGGGGTGTTTGATATTGACCCAAAGGGCAAGGAGGTCGCTTCGCACCCATAGACAGTTCGTGCCGGTTTGCGCCTCCTCCTCCTGCTTTGATATTGACGCCATAGCGACGAGTACATCTCGCTGTGAAGGGCAAGCAGCATCATTTCGCGCCTCTTCTCCTGCTGGCCAGAGCGTGCACACATCAGTCAGAGTGCAGACCAGACCACCAGAAGCTGGAAGCTGGATTGAGTCATCATACTGAATTTCCTCCTTTTTTCAAACTTTCCTGATTGCTATCAAAACAAACAAAACTTCCAGCTTGATTACGTCAGCATTCGAAAGAGGGCACACGCGTCTTTTGACAATCCCTGTGTTCGAAATCACTCCCTACTCACTATATAGGGCACTGTATAGCGGAGACGCCATTTTGTAGTGCTGTCCGTGCTGAAAGAAATCAAATTAAAAGTCTCAAATTTGATTTAATAAAAGACATCAGCAAAGAAGAAAGTATTCAGCCTTGATTTAAAAAGAACTGAAAGCTGCAGGTACTTCCATATCTCGGCAGGCTGAGTGGTATGCTGGGGCACCTCTTGCCAGCAGACCAGGATATCCAGAGGGAACTTGTGCGGTTCAGTGTTGACCTGACCATCCCCAGCTTCAAGGAGGGAGAGAGCATCGTGGAGTGGTGGGGTCATGTCTTTGACAAACCAGACAAGTACCCCTCCCTGGGTGCACTGGTTAAGTGTTGCCTCTCCATCTTTCATGGACTTAGAGTCGAGTCCTCATTTAGTCTGATGAATGATGTAATTGATCAAAGGGGTGGCAACATGAATGTGGAAACATTTAATGCAATACAGACGATCAAGTACACGCTGATGTCCAGGGGGAAGACAGTTATGCAGCTCTTTAGAAGGGAGGACGTGAAGTTTGGGGAAGTGGACAGAACATTGTGCAAGAACATTAACTCTACAGCAGCCACATACAAACACCAGCAGAGGGTGAACAAGGAGGAAAAGCAGCAGAGCAAGTGTGGCTCTCAAGCAACTTGCAGTGCTCAGCAGGCCAAGAAACAGACTGCTGAAGGAGAGAAGCGGGCAAGGCTGAAACATGTGGCAACTCGGCGAAAGCGGGCCATGGAGACACTGGTGGTCCAGGCAAATAAAAGGAAAAAATGATCACTATTCCTTGTGTGTTCTCCACTTTCTTCGTTCTATTATTGGCGTTTTTTTCCAGGGCGTAATTTCACTATAACTACATGTATTTGAATTTGTATTTGTACTGTATGTCCTTGTGCAAATGTCAATACAGTATACTTAGTAAGGAGGCTATAATATTTATTCTGGGGGAGGACCCCCCAAACAAAATAAAACAACACCAGTCACCCCTCGCGCACCCTTCTCACCTTTTTCACCCCGACCCGTTTTCATGCCTGAAACATAAAATAAGCGTTTTGGGGCAAAAAATGAACCTCATGGTGCCACCATTAGACTTTTGAATATGGTCAAAAAATTGTACAGGATGTCTTTATTGGTGAAAAGGAACACCCAGACAAAAATGCATCAGATTTTATGAAAGTGAGGGCGACTGATGCACCCTACTATACACCTTAGATCATTCCTTCTGCCTTTTCAGATTCATGCGTACAATCTTGAAACAAATTCGTGGGAGGAAATCACAACGAAGCCTCATGAAAGAATAGGTTCGATCTTTTTTTTCTTCTTCCCCTGATTGGGTTATAATCTTCTGACAGGAAGTGCGTATTCTTTAAGACTTCTTTTGTTTTCCTTTCTTTGGTGACAGGTTATCCAGCTCCCAGGAGATGTCATAGTTGTGTCCAGATAAAACACGGTAAGTTGAAGCACGTTCTCGTGGATCGTGTTTTAGTGTCGGATCTGTTTGTGGATCTTGTTTGCATTTTGTTTGTAGATGTATTTATATGTGGAGGCTATAACGGCGAGTTGATCCTGGATGACTTGTGGAAGATCAACCTGCAGACGTTCCAGTGGACTAAACTGCCTGCAGTGATGCCTGAGCCGGCGTATTTCCACTGTGCTGCTGTCACACCGGTCAGTGCAACACACACACACACACACGTGTACATGTGCTTCATGGCCAACGTTAATAAAGCTAACAAGATTTCTGGGATTTTAATAAATGATGTGCTGGCAGTTATGGAAGGAGTCTCCAGTGTTGGTGCTTTTTATTCAGGGGCGGTGGTGGCTCAATGGATAAGGCTCTGGGTTACCAATCTGTAGGTCAGAGGTTCTCGCCCCGAGCACTGCCAAGCTGCCACTGTTGGGCCCTTGAGCAAGGCCTTTAATCCTCTCTGCTCCAGGGGCGCTGTATCATCTCTGACCCCAACTTCCTAACAAGCTATAATGTATAATGTACATGTGACAAAGGTGTCGTCTTCTCTTCCTCCTCCTCAAAGCTGTAACTTCAGTTTTTTCATAATGGAGCAGTTTATGGTTTCTCAGTAACATAGAAAGCTGCAGCTCTTGTTAACATTGAGCGAGGGGGGGGGGAGTGACTGTTTGTTTATAGCTGCTATAAAATTAACAAACTTGTCATTTAATTGTACCTTTAAATTGATAAGTATGATTGATTCCAATACACACACCTTAATCGTTGTCAAACTGTTGTGGTATAAGAGGGGAAGAAAATTTCATGCCACTGTTACTGGAAAATCGACCTTGGAGTGAAAACGGCCCTGCACGTCACATGACCACTCCGTCAGTGGTTATTTTCCTATAGTGCTACACCCCAGAGTGTGTTCTTCCTTACAGTCATCTGGTGGTGGGGGGAGTACTTTTTGAATGGGGACTCGTCTATTATAGAACTGAAATGTAAAAGATTATTCTGTCCACATTCACTGGATATGAGTAATCGAGCGCTCTGATTGATTGATTGGCCACTCTACTACTAGGCCATCAGCTCATACTCTGAGTAGAGAAAAACAAAATGGAGCGCATCAAGTCAGATACATCACTTAAAGTAGTTAAAAGAAATAGAAATGGCTAAAAGAATATAGTTCTGTTTGTTTGGTTTTTTTCCCCAAAAAAATATCTCCTGTTCCACACTCCAGCCCAGTCGGTGGCAGTAATGCACCTTAAATTGGTTGGCCAACCACCAAAAAAACCCTAAAGAAGAAGAAAATGGCGGAGCATGTTGTTGAACCAACCGAGGACGAAATAAAAGCTACTTGAAAACAAAACCCCAGGAAATACAAAAAAGCAACAAAATATGGAATAAAAGTATGATAGTAAGAGCGTTTTGCCGGGTTATCCCCCCCCCAAGAATTATCGCATTTTTCACAAATTACTCGTGTCATTTCACCAGTTTATTTACATTCTAAGCAGAAATGATTTTGTCAGACGTTTTGTATAAAGTTATTTATCGAATTTGATGATGCTCCGTTTCTCAAAATCCAGTGAATGTGGCTAGAATAAGTTATTCCACTCAATCTCGTCATACATGGATGATGACTATCAGCTCATGTACGACTCAATTTCATGGAATAACTGTTAAATATTAGGGCAATAACAAAAAATGAACAGGAACGCAGTAATCCAGTCCACCGATGCAGTGTGTGTGTGTGTGAGAGAGATGTTGATGAATATGAAACTGACCATGAACAGAACAGGATCTTCGTTGAAGTACACTTATCACAAATGTTTTTAGGAGGAAAAAAAAAAATCCGCTTGAAGGTTAGTGTGAGGAGGATGTGAGTGTTGTGTATCAGAGATTTGATTTCAGTTTCTTATTCATAATTCATTCTAAATTGGATTATGCAGCAATTGAGGGCAGCCATGGCCTGTAGGTTAGAGAAGCAGCCTTGGGCCCAGAGGGTCGCTGGTTCGATTCCCAGGATCAACAGGAAAAAATGTAAGGGGAGTTGAGTGAATGAGTTGAGTTCACGTCCCCCCTTCCCTGTGTATTGAGTGCCCTTGTGCAAGGCACATAACTGCCCACTGCTCTGGGTGTGTGTTTATTCCCCCCACGCTTCAGATGGGTTAAGTCAGTGATTCACAACCACTGTGCCGCGGCACATTAGTGTGCTGTGAGAGATCGTCAGGTGTACCATGGGAAATTATCCAATTTCACTTAATTGTTCTGAAAATTATTTATTTACTGCAAATAATTTGTCTTCGTGGGCAGCACGGTGGCGTAGTGGTTAGCGCTGTCGCCTCACAGCAAGAAGGTCTGGGTTTGAGCCCCGTGGCCGGCGAGGGCCTTTCTGTGTGGAGTTTGCATGTTCTCCCCGTGTCCGTGTGGGTTTCCTCCGGGTGCTCCGGTTTCCCCCACAGTCCAAAGACATGCAGGTTAGGTTAATTGGTGGCTCTAAATTGACCGTGAGTGTGAATGGTTGTGTCTGTGTGAGCCCTGTGATGAACTGGCGACTTGTCCAGGGTGTACCCCGCCTTTCGCCCGTAGTCAGCTGGGATAGGCTCCAGCTTGCCTGCGACCCTGTAGAACAGGATAAAGCAGCTAGAGATAATGAGATGAGATGAGAATTTGTCTTCGTTCGTCTATGCCAGCGACATATAGTGATGGGCAGAACAATTATATGCTCTTCCACTAGATGGCAGCAGGTAGCTAATTAACCTGTGTATCTACCTGTTGCCATTCAAACAATAGAATTAGTAATGCTTCGGGTGTGACAGCGGTGATAGCGATGGATAAATATTTGAAAAGAAAAAGTACACAATCCAAACTGGGTCCTGGAGAAAATTCTGACCCAGGTGAAGGCCCTAGTATGAGTAGACGTCAGAAGAAAGCGAAAAAAAAGTGATTTTCCACAACCTATCTATGCGAGCTGGGCTTTTCAAGCATGACTGCTATAAAAACTAAAAGAGGGTGACTCAGAGCTGTTGAGGAAGATCTTTGTGTGTGTCTTTCTTCAATTCCTGCGAGTATATCAGCTTTGTGTTCAACTAAACAGGCCCAGGTTTCACACTGAGTAAGTAAATTGAGACTAGATGACCATTATATATACTTTTTGTGACATTTTTGTTTGGTGGTGTGCCGTGGGATTTTTTGAATGTAAAATATGTGCCGTGGCTCAAGAAGGGTTGGGAAACACTGGGTTAAGGAAATGCAGAGGAGGAATTTCACTCACTGTGCTCAAGTGTACATGTGACAAATAAGGGTTACTTTCTCTCTCTGACCCTCCCTGTCGTGTTGGTTCTTCAGGCCGGCTGCATGTACATCCACGGAGGCGTAGTGAACATCCACGAGAACAAGAGGACTGGCTCTCTGTTTAAGATCTGGCTGGTGGTGCCGAGTCTGCTGGAGCTCTGCTGGGAAAAACTACTGAAATCTTTCCCTCATCTCGCTCAGCTCTCAGCCATGCAGCTACTGAACCTGGGCCTCACACAGGAACTCATCGAACGCTTAAAATGAGGATCATCAGCCGCGCGTGATCGGGTTTTTTTTTTTTTAAGCATTGGACGGATGACACACTTGAGCCAGTGTCTAAACATAAGGAATATGGGATTGACTGACTGTGAAGTTTCGTTTCCTTCTCCTTCTGGAATATATCCTTATTCTTATGTAGCCTGCCTTAAAACCAGAAACTATGGGATGGCCTTTTTCTTTTTTTTGCCTATCCGTTTTACTTTTAATTATTTAAGACAGCAAGTAAGTGATCTTTCAGCTTCCCCTCTCAAACTGCCCCCCTCCTTTTTTTTTGGCCTTCGCTGCCTGTGGCTGGGAAAGAAACCGTCTCAAAACTGAATAAATGTGCAATGCCAAGCTGGTTTGTGTAGCGTAGCGGGTGATCACTCTGCTGCTCAGGCTAGCTAATGTTATGTAAATATTGTTGAGCAATCACACACAAGATTTGTGTTTGTCCTCCTTGGGATCAGCCATATTTTCTGTTCATTTTTCTCATCACTGTGAATAAGATGCTCTTTAATTCTTTTAGCATAATAAATTTTTTTTCCCTCTAAATCTGCGCTCCCCTTACACAGCCCCTTAAATTGATACGGCATTAGAGTTAAACTGCTTCAGTGCCTTTTTACAAGGAATAAATAAAGTGTGCTAATTTCATTCGTGAGTGTCAAACACTTTGAGTAAGCACTTTTTTTATAATAATTTCAGCATTGAATGCCTAACCACCTTCAACAAGCCTATTTTATTTTTGTAAAAGATTCAAACTTGCGTACCAAAAAAAAAAGGTACCGGATACTGAGATCTTGTACCACGTGATGCTGGGTCACTGATCCTCACGTATTTCACAATTATAAACAAGTCAGCAGCTTGTGTTTAAACAGTATTTTTAATAGAGAGAGATGACAGCCAATCTGAGTGCTTGGTGCACTATCAGTGGGCGTGGTTATTAAAAATAAATGTAGGGTGCTGTGAAGGGTGTATGAGTGCATAGAGGAAAACTCTCATATGAGAGAGTATACGTCCCATCTGCGAGCACCAAAAAAGCGCCTCCTATTTAAATAGCTTCATCATAAACCTCAGTATGAGATTGATGTTGGTTGCTAGCAGCAACAGAGTGAAATAAAATAAAACGTTCCATGATTTATTGATATTAAGTAGATGGATTGTAGATTTGCAGCCAAAAAATCCCTGAATGTTTGTTTGTACTGTCCAGAGAAAGTTTTAAATTGATGCCTCGCAGTAGTGGCAACCTTCATTACTAAATAGACAAATGTCACTATTTTGATATGAAGCTCTGAGCCGGTCATTGTACCTTAATTTAAACCGTTGCCTTTAAAATGCTGAAGTAATCACGCACTTATTCACAGTCATCACACTGAAACTTTTTTACCTTCTGCCTTTCATTAGCACGAAGAATGCATCAAGGCCACATGTGGAAAGTATTTGCTCCTCCCACCCTTTTTCCTTTTGTTTTTCCCTTTGTGGCAAACAGATAAAATGAGTGAATTGAGTGGGAAAGGCCTGACTGGATTCTGCTTCCTGATGAGGTTTTAAGGCAGTATTGAATACCTGTATTTGTGTTCAACATAGGAAATCAATAAATTTATTGACTGAATTAAGTTGTGTTTTGGCCATTTATTGGGGGGGGGGAACCTTACACAGGGGCCTCCACCCACCCACCCCAAATATTTTATATACAAGATGGACGATAAAATTCTGTTCAATGAGTCAACCAGGTACTGGTGTACAGGGGGCAGTTCTTCAGCAGATGCCAAAATTATGAACTGATTAAGATTGCTTTAAAGTGCATATCACGGGTAAATTCAGGAGCAAGATCTATGTAATTCTATTTTATATCAGTCAAATGTCACATTTTGTGCAATTCTTTTTTTTTACCTTGTGCAATACCAGAAAAATGCAGTTGAAATCAAGCCATTTGAGGCGAATTGGTCCGCCTCTGAAAAAACTTGGCATTTGGATGGTTTTCTGCAAATTTCTTCAACGTTATCACAATTATTAAAGGTCCCATGGCATGGTGGTTTGTTGATGCTTTAAACGGGCTCGTGGAGGTTTCCGGATGTTATATCCGCAGCCTTTCTCGAAATGAACCCTCGGCACGTAAATATAGCCTCCTGGGAGAAAGCCCCATTTCAGCGCTTTTCCCAGTGCGTCGTTTTGCTAATGAGAAGCAGGAGGCGGGGAAGGGTGGAGGGTGGGCCATGGGGGAGGGGCTTGACCAAGCTGCGCATGCACACATACTCGCTGCTAAGACAAAACCCCGTTCTCCCTCAGACTCCTTTCGTAAACTCAACGTGACACAGAACAGAGTGAGAGAGTGTTCGGAGTGGTAGTTTACGAACGTATAATACCCTAGGCTTGAACACGCACTCCATAACCAAAGAGGATAGAAGCAGCAACATATCACTTATCCAACAGAAGACATGCATTGCGGAGCAATAGTCAAACATAAGCTCATAAGTTACAGTCAATTTCCAGACTAAACTCAGTTTAACAGAGCATGCTGCATGCTCTTTAGTTTTGTAGCACAGATTACCTGGCTAACTGCAGGAAGCGGTTAGCTGCACAGCTAATGTAGCCATTGCTAGGCTAACGCACCGATTTTAAAACACGGCAAAACGACCAGTTATACACTTACTTGTTCGGTGTTTGTTGCTGATGCGGTAGGGATGCTTGGTACGGACCCAGGCTTCAGTGACAGTTGATGTGCAAAACCTGCCCAAGTTGTGGAAACATTCCTCAGGTAAATGCTTCCGACAAACGTACACCGTCTTAGGTAGACTCGACAGCGTATTATTGGAGTAAATAAAATTAAGCCACTGCACCTTCAGGGGCTCTCCCGTCGGCAGTAAAAACAGACTGTGTTGTCACATCCATGTACAGCGCAATTTCCATGTTTCGCTCGCTTAGGTGATGTGTCCTCTGTGGTCTCCTCACTACAACTGGGTGGGGCAATCCATACAGTGGGTGGGAATCCAGAGGGAGGGCGTGGGGATCATGCTGACATAGTAAAGGGAAGAGTTTATCAACGCACCGTTTTGACGCGCCATTCTCAAATGTTGGGCATAGTTTGGTTTACACATTATGAAGTTTCTAGCCACTGGGGTGACTTAAGAAGGTCAGAGGAACTCATTTTAACATTAAAAAACCTCAGAAAGTGAAAATTTCATGCCATGGGACCTTTAACAGATGTATTGTAGGAGGGTGTAGCAACAATCTTGACGGGATTAGTACTCATTGTTCCCCACATTGTGCTCAGGTGACAATTCCATATGCAAAATCGCTCGCTGCTAAACTTGGTCTAAACAGGCTGTGCACTGAAACCGTGCAAGCTCTCTCAGCCTGCTGGCGCTTCTGCAGGTGACGTCATGAATCTGGCTCCAGACTCCCTTGGGATTTTTCCAGATGCGTTTTGTTTTATCCTGCTGTAGACAGATGGCCGTGTGTAAAAAGGGACATTCATATTTAACAAAAAAAAACAAAACCCTCACAAAATTTGGTCCAGGATATGCACTTTACCAATATCAGAGTTGACAAGTTAAAAGTATGGAACCCCCAGGCAAAATGTACTGAAAAAACCACCACGAACCCCAAATTAGAGCAATGTCACTTCAGAGAAATGTTTGAATTTAAAAAAAAAAAGTTCTCTCCTTCTGACCCAGTTCCATTACTGACTTTCCTTGTAAGAGAGTTTGCACTCCATTAAAACAGGGAAAGATTGGCTGTGCTTTTTTAGGGTCGAAAGGTACCCCATACAGTGGGACACTTAATACAAATCATCTTGAGTACTGCAACTAAAGCTCACATTTTGCTGTGCATGTAGTTCCATTACTGAACTATCCCACTAGTTAGCAGCAACCTAGTCTAACACTCACTCTTTATGCTAGCTAGCATCTTAGCCACCAGCTTTGCATTAAATTTGTAGCAGTGTTGGTCAGTTTATTGCCCTCTCCCCACTCCAGATACATACGAACACTTCATTTAGTCACCACTTCCTCGTGATCCTCTGACATTACTTTTTATGTAATTAAGTTTAGTGGTGGGAGGGATTTAACCTTTTCACACCATAAAAGGAGCACCCTGTGCCTGATAAACCTCTTTGCCAACTAATTGTTTGATGCCTTTTTGGCATAGCCATTTAAAAAGAAAAAAGAAAAGAAAAATCCACCAGTGGCTTGGAGGCCCCAAGCAACTGTTTGTACTGCATCACTGGAAGTATAATCTACAGTGGAAGGATGGTACAGGATACTTAACACAGTCCCACTTGAACTCCATCAAGGATTATTTAAAATACCTGTAAATAAACTTTAAATGTTTACAAAACAGTACTGTAATTTCTTATCAGTTTTATTGACAATGTATATAATAAGCAAATATCTTCTTAAAGTACTTAACACATCGATTAAAAAGGTTTGATTATTTTCCAGATTAACAAAATTAAGTGCATACACATGATAGGAAAACTTACACGAGTCCACAAGGAGGAGCATCACCCAAAATACAGTGAAGTGGAGAGGAACTAGTGTAAATGCAAACAACTTTCATATAAAACAAAAGAAAAATAACCCAACACGGTGAGAAAGTTCTAGATGATCAGCAGCCACGGGGAGACGGAGCGAAGAAGTACAACGCCAGGAGGATGAGGTAGACGACCACCAGAGCCGTTCCTGCCAAAGAGAAACAAACAAACACCGGTGGAAAGCACTGAAGTCACTGCATAATATTACTGTACACAAGAATCATTAGGGAGTGTGTATATATATATATATATATATATATATATATATATATATATATATATATATATATATATATATATATATATATATATATGAGAAGGCCAAATGTTTGTGGACACCTGGCCATCACATGCAGATGCTTTTTGAACATCTCATACCAGATTAATTCCTCTTAGCTGTTACAAGAACATAGTGAGCTGAGGCACTGATGTTGGTGCGGAGGCTTGGTGTTCAAGTCTGCAGGACACTCAAGTTCTTCCACACCAACATTGGCACACTTTTGATGGAGCTCACTTTGTGCACAGGGGCATCATCATGCTCAAACAGGTTTGGGCCTCTTTGTTCCAGTGAAGGGAAGTGTAACGTAGTGCTGTAGCATTGCAAGAGACATTCTAGACAATTGTGTCAAACTTTTTGGCAATGAACCACATGCGAGTGCGATGGTCATATGTCCATACTTTTAGCTATAGATAGAATTTAAGCCTAGGTCACAACTGGATGTACAATTTTTGGCATTTCCCAAATCACTGCGTTTTTGTTCATGGAGAAAGACACACGTTGGCCACAAGTTTGTCTTGCAACCTGAAAAACCATAAGCACCTGTAGAGTTTGTTTGACATGACAAAGGCTACGTTCACACTGCAGGCTGAAGTGACTCAAATCCGATCTTTTCGCCCATATGTGACCTGTATCCGATCTTTTATTGACAATATGAACGACACCAATCCAATTTTTTCAAATCCGACCCAGGCCGTTTGGATATGTGGTCCTAATTCCGATTCCTATCCGCCTTTTTCATATGCGACTTCAGTCTGAACCGCCAGGTCGCATTCATCCGACTTACACGTCATCAACAAGCCACAAATGTCACTATTCTGCGCTGAAGTAGGCGGCGGGTCTCTCAAAAAAAAAAAAGTTACAACATGGCGCATAATCACGGGCGCAGATACCACCCAGATTTAAATTCACCTCGTTCGGTCCCCCCCCCCCACTTATAGGGAGGAAAAAACGTCTATGCTGTCTTTCTTTGCATAAGGCAAACCTCACGGAAAAATCAAAAAAGACTAATTACCATTCGGTTTATTGAGGTGCACAGCAGTGTATACATAGTTGCAACAACTCACATAAAACAAAAGACTGATATTCGGTTGGTTGAGCTGCGCAGACTGCACAGGTTGCGAGCTCGAGCTTGGTTGCTATGGTAACCCACAAGTTTGACAAGCATATCGGGGTTGGTTTGCTGGCAGCTTTGTCCCCCCCAGTTCAAAAAAAAGTGTATCTGCGCCCCTGCGCATGACATCAATGCGAGGGACGCTTCGGGCTGTGAAGGTTCTGAATCTTCTCAATGGAAGGACGCAGAGGTTAGGGAGCTGATTTCCATTTGGGGGGATGCAGCTATTCAAGCTAGATTGGATGAGTCATACCGCAACCGGGCGGTTTTACTTCCGTAAACACTGGCCATGCTCACTGCGTGTGACATCGTCGTATCCTGCAATGCGCATGCGGAACACTTTTAGGTCGCTTTTCGTTCATACTGAGGATCACATACAAGTCGCATATATTTGTTAATGTGAACGACCTCACAAAAAAATCGGAATTGAGCATTAAGCTTTGCAGTGTGAACGTAGCGAAAGAACCTCTGGTCTGCGGCCAGTCTACGGCTCGAAAATCAGCACGTCACACGCGCGCCCTCCGTGTGTTTCTTGCACGTAGACCGGCCATAGGAGCACATACGGCCGGTTGTGACCGAGGCATCATATGCTTTAACTGTACATTTCCATGGGGGGGCTCAAATGTCCAAACACTTAAGACATAACATTCAGATCTTCAAATTACTTCAAACGCAAACAATACGACTCCTTTGGTTCCCTTTTGCAGCTACGAACATTTCTTACACAAGAACATCCAATCAAATCCATACCAGTTCATATGGGACACAAGAAATAACCATTTTGCATAAGGACTGCCTGCTAGCCTCAGTCACTCCTACATTAGAGGTGGTTTTTTTAATAAAAAGATTAAATCTGGATCTCCTGGAAAGGTGTCCAAATTCATCCGGGTGTCAATTAAGGCATTAATTCCTGTTATTAATTTATTTATTGCTACAGTCCTTTTCCCCTCATTATACTAGTGTTATTAGGTACATTGCTTAATTCCTTCACTTTGTCTCAGATCATTTTGACTCCATTAATATCAGTCAAGTTTCAAATATCATTAATATTTAGCACAAGTTTTTTTTTGTGTGTCAAGTTAGGAAATTCTTATACATCTTTTCTACTTAGTAGAAAAGATAAATTAGTATTTTGGATTTTTAACATTAGTCGAGTATGTATACATGGTGAAGAGCCATATTTGGGGAAACACCAATATTGAACTATTACTGTAGTCATAACTTTGTTGACCTTCCCAAAACAAAAACCTACTTACCCTGGAAATAATCACACTTCCCATCCATGAAGATGTAATTCACCAGGATGACGCTGAAGATGCTCGCCCACAGGTGCAAGTCACTAAATATGAGAACGAATCCAACGTCCTGACAGGGG
The DNA here is from genome assembly GCF_027579695.1 of Neoarius graeffei. NCBI lineage: Eukaryota > Metazoa > Chordata > Actinopteri > Siluriformes > Ariidae > Neoarius > Neoarius graeffei. The sequence goes on along the minus strand of NC_083589.1, from coordinate 59,287,766 downwards.
AGGGGGAGTTAACATTCATACTCAAGATAAACGCAACATTAAAAAAGGTAAGCTTTTCTCCTGTTACTCACATAAATAGCATTGAATAGGATCAATAGTGGAATCTGAAGCATGCAGACTTGTACAGCGATACAGTTTCCAACTTCCAGGCTAAAAACAAGAAACCAAACCTTACCCAAAGAACTGAAAAGCAACAGAGGAGGTTTAAATGTAAGGAGTTCTGACCTCAAACTAATGTTATTCTGCAGTGCAAACTGGATCCCGTTGACTATTTCAGGAAGTTCAGGAACCATCGCCAGCACAGTAACGCCAATAAAGTACTGCAACATTAGAACATGACACGGCATGGCAGTAAACATCATGCACATTCAATGAGACCTGCAGTTTGAGCCTGTTCATATGCATAAATATAAATACATTTCAGTCTTAAGCTTTTTTTTTTTGGGGGGGGGGGGGGGGAGACAACAGGAGTGTTTACTGTTTTGCAGACTTTCTGCAACATTAATGGACTGGCACAATGTGCTGCTCTAATAAATTCGCAATTGTTAACTTGCTGTAGTGGAAGAGAAACACAGTCCTTCGGGATGTGCCGTTATTAGAAAATAACCAACTTCGAAGTGATAACAGCAACTCTGCTTCACTTCAGGTCTCAGTCATGGATTTTCCTATACTCAACCCCCCCCCAAAAAAAAAATATCCCACCACACACCTTAATATACATTTCACTGGCCACTTTTTTACGTACACCCTAGATACACTTCTCTAAAAATCAGCTGATCCCTCGACAGCAGCACAATGCATCAAATCATGCAGATACAAATCAAGAGCTTCAGTTAATGTTCAAACATCAGAATGGGGAAAAACGGATCTCAAAGTGTGACTTTCCTTCACTGTGGCTTGGGTGTTGGTTTGAGTATTTAAGAAACTACTGATCTCATGGAGTTTTCACACAGTCTCTAGAGTTCACATAGAATTGTGCAAACCCCCCAGCAAGTGAGTGACAGTTCTGTGGGTAAAAAAAAAACAAAACACCTTGAGAGGTCTGAGGAAAATGGACAGATTGGTTTGAGCTGCCAAGGTGGCTACAGCAACTCAAGTCACTTTACAACTGTGGGGAGCAGAAAAGCATCTCAGCATGCAACAGCAGAACACCTTGGGTTCCACTCCTGCAGCCAAGAACAGGAATCTTAGGGTGTTTTCACACTTGGTCCCTTTCAGCCATCTAACCGAACTCAGATCGATGACAGCATTTTTTGCGCATATGTGAACACTCCAACCGTACCCAGACCCCTTTAAAGCGAACCGAACTGAGACCACCTCAGGAGGTGGTCTCAGTACGGTTCGCTAAAAATCAACGGTACGGTTCACCTAATCTGCGCATTGTGAACAAAAAGCGCACCGGGTTCACTTCACCTTTTTCACTGTAGTTTAACCTTTTGTTTGCTGTAGTTGGTCACGTGACTGTAGCAGGGAAACTCAACTTCCTTTTGCAACTTACCACAGCCGCTTTACAGTTCTCTGAACTTACTGACTGACGAGTCGGCCACAATAACTAATTTTTATAAATTTATTTTCCTTAATCCACACCATTTTGATCAAAGAATACAGCAGGGCAAGCATGGCAGCAGACATTTTGATTCAAGAGAAAATTACCCAGAATTCCATGCACTGGGGGTCTGAGGGCTCTAGAGGACCTGGTGTGAACAGAAAGAGGACTGAGGCCCCATCAAAGCTTAACTGGACCAGAAAGAGAACCCAGTCCTCTTTGTAATAAATTCACAGTGTGAACACAAAAAGAACCGAGTTCTTTTTCTGTTGGTCCACTTTTTGGTCCACTTAAAGAGGACTGAGTCTGGTTCCTTTAAAGGGGACCAGGTGCGAAAACACCCTTAGACTCAAGAACAAGTTCCTATTAAAGTGGCCAGCAAGTGCAAGTTAAGTAAGGAATAATAAGCAATGCTTAAAGTCACAAACTAATAGATGCTGATCACCATTAACAGGTCCACCCCAACACCCCATAGAGGATGCATTCCCACTGTTCCTCGAATGGGCTCCAGAGCCGCCATGACCCCAATTATTTTAATTAAATCCCTTAAAAATGAGTATATACATATATACACACACACACACACACACACACAGGACTAATTACAAAATAAAACCTCAAAACAAAAGTAGAAACTGAATTTCCAGATGTTTTGAAACCTTCATACTTGCAAGCCATCAGATTGTGTACAAGTCAGCTTGGAGATTATAAAATCAGATAGTCTCCAGAAAGCGCAGGTACACTACCGTTCAAAAGTTTGGGGTCACTTTGAAATGTTTTTATTTTTGAAAGAAAAGCACTGTTCTTTTCAATGAAGATCACTTTAAACTAATCAGAAATCCACTCTATACATTGCTAATGTGGTAAATGACTATTCTAGCTGCAAATGTCTGGTTTTTGGTGCAATATCTCCATAGGTGTATAGAGGCCCATTTCCAGCAACTCTCACTCCAGTGTTCTAATGGTACAATGTGTTTGCTCATTGCCTCAGAAGGCTAATGGATGATTAGAAAACCCTTGTACAATCATGTTAGCACAGCTGAAAACAGTTGAGCTCTTTAGAGAAGCTATAAAACTGACCTTCCTTTGAGCAGATTGAGTTTCTGGAGCATCACATTTGTGGGGTCGATTAAATGCTCAAAATGGCCAGAAAAATGTCTCGACTATATTTTCTATTCATTTTACAACTTATGGTGGTAAATAAAAGTGTGACTTTTCATGGAAAACACAAAATTGTCTGGGTGACCCCAAACTTTTGAACAGTAGTGTAGGTGTGGTTAGGCAGACGTGTCTGTATGACTATGGGGTGTGTGCTGGTAATGACCAGTCTTATGGAAACAAGACAGTGTAGAGAGACTGACCTGTGAGATGCTGGAGTGAGAGATGATGGGTTTGATGTGCTCAGTGGTGAGATCTGCACAGGCAGCTGTCAGGAATGTGGCCATGATCAGAACCAGCAAAGCCCTCCATCTGGACCAGTGCACTGTTGGCTCATGGGTAATTGGTGCTTTAAAAAAAAATTAAAAAAGTAAAAATTAAAATTTAGATCTCATTACATTTGTTCAATCAGATCCCAGTAAAGTCTTAGCCAAATTAAAAGGATTCTTAAAACAGACATTCTGCTTTCATCACTTAGCTTTTAAAAAAATAATGAGGCATAAATGCAGAGCCATGACCTCACGATTTATAAAGGCCTTGAGACCTCAAGAATGGCACAGGAATAGTTAAGTGTTAATAAACCTAAAGATAGTAATTTTTACAATTAAAAGATTCATATATAGGTAGCAGTCTGAGTGAATAACCTTGACGTCACCGCAGAAAGGCTATCAGTCTCATCGCCATTTCAGCTATACTTTTTTTAAAAATAAAACACTCCACAGTTGACCGCAACTTCAAGCCTCCATTTTGAGCCAATTTTCATCACGTCACGCAGATGTTGCTGGCCAGTACAGCAACATGACAGAAGGTGCATTTATGGCCCAAGAATGTTCAAACTGCAAAGATTGACATTTTGCAAGAACTTCATGGACTGGGCACCTACGAAGTGGACTCTCCTCTGCACCTTTTACTGAAGACTCCTACAAGACCTCTGATCTGTTGAGGAATGCTGGCTATGAGCCTGTATTGAAAGAGGGTGCAGTACCAACTATTAAAGGAAAAGATGACCAGAAAATGAAAGTTCAGTTGCACCAGTTCTCCTGGAGTGTGAGCAGAGCAGTAATGGAGTACTCAGTGGGGAGAATGAGCAGACCAGCCATCTGATTTCTCCAGTGGATATGCTCACCTCAGCAGCAATCTCTCACCCTTACATGGAAGAAGTGAATGAACAAAGAACAGAGTCGGATGGTTTTTGAAACAATCTGCCACAAGCTTGGCCTTCAAGAAGTGAAAACACAGACGGGTGAGATGCGACTCATCTGGTTACATAACACTTGTTTACCTGCATTTAGATTCATACATGTAACTTGTATTGTGTGTTTCAGTTACCGGTATAAGATTATTTAATTTGCTTCAGAATGTGATTGTCTCAGTTCATCTGATTATTTAGCCTTTTACATTTTATCAGTGATGCATGCTGCACAAGTTATAACGCCTGTCCTGTTTTAACAAGAGTCACATGAGATGGTCAGTTCAATTCTATCCAATTCTCTAAACGGCTTTGTTCTCTGACTGTTTCATAAGGTGGGGCCTCTGTGGCCAACGTGTTACTATCAGATTCACTTTCTGATGGTTCGAACTGATATGGTTCTACGTGTATAGCAGTAGTGTGTACACACCAATTTCAGCACTATCACAGTCAGATGTATTACTATCTCAGGAATCCAAAGAATCTCCAAGAAATCCAAACAAAGGAGGCCATTGCAACCGCTCTCGCCTGCCAAGTCTGGCTTTAGTCAATAGCACCAGTTCCCGCTGCGACATCACGCACTCCGGGCTGGCTGGCTCAGCAGGGCAGCTCGAATGCCAACTTCGCAGTCGATTTTAACTCAATTTTTTTTTTAATTCCCATTTATGCAGCATATAAGAGTCAAGGATGGAGAGACTATCCACTCAGAAATGTACTTAAAAATAAAGGTTCTGCACATCAAGTATAGCTGGTGTAGGAAAAACAGCACCCTCTGGTGGACACACCATGGCAGTGTACATCACTGATGTGGATGTCGTAGATGTGAGTGTGCGTCTTCAGTGTGAAGATCAAACCGATGACATACGCAGCAGGGAGAAGCACGGAGACTGTGTACACCAGAGGCCTGCAAAAATCACCGCAGGTTATTTTCACTCCTAATATTTACACGCTGATCACTGAAAATGTGTCTTCACACTCACTCGACATGACTCACGAACAAGGCGCGGTTGTTCTCACTCTGGAAAAAGTAAACGGCAAGTTAGATTCCAAAAACAGGCTGAACAGTGACATGTCTTCATGGTTTTACAGACGTGATTTCTCACACACACCAGATCATAGTGGCAGTCTGTGCAGAGGAAGGGTCCAATCAGGTTACCAGATGGATTGCTGCAGTTGTCACACAACAGGTTCCCATAAGCTTTAGAGAACAGTGTTGGAGCAAACACACCTGCAGCAAATTTAAAAAATAAATAAAAGACAGGAGGGCACGCAACACTGCCATCAATTATGGAACATACACAAATTCACATGTACTTGAGCAAGCAGGTTTGAAAACACGATCTTACCATGAAAACTTAAATTTTGCTGTTACATTACATTACTCAGATGCTCTTCAGAGCAGCCTGGGGAGCAGTTGGGGGTTCAGTGCCTTGCTCAAGCCATTCCTGCTGGTCCAGGAAATCAAACCAGGAACCTTTTGGTCCCAAAGCTGTTTCTCCAACCATTAGGCCATGGCTTAACCCCACTTGCTGTTAAGTAATGACTCCTTTAATTTCTCATAGCCTTACTCTGGGATGGAAGAGTTGAGACTCATTGGCCCCACCATGTAAATTTTTAGAAACTCCAGGTAGAAAGATTGCATTTTTTACTTCCTATAATAAAGGACAAACAGAAATGGCCCATGGTAATACAGGACATGCTGGTAAATATTCCCTTCTCATTGCAGGGGAAGGCACATCTCTGAAGGTTTTGGGCAAGTTATTGTGCTCATACAAGTCATGTGACCAAGCACAAACAAGTCCTACAGTACAAGTGCTTGTGATCTTTATTATAAGCACTTTGCATTAAAGGAACAGTCCACCGTACTTCCATAATGAAATATGCTCTTATCTGAATTGAGACGAGCTGCTCCGTACCTCTCCGAGCTTTGCGCGACCTCCCAGTCAGTCAGACGCGCCGTCACTCCTGTTAGCAATGTAGCTAGGCTCAGTATGGCCAATGGTATTTTTTGGGGCTGTAGTTAGATGCGACCAAACTCTTCCACGTTTTTCCTGTTTACATAGGTTTATATGACCAGTGATATGAAACAAGTTCAGTTACACAAATTGAAACGTATCGATTTTCTATGCTATGGAAAGTGCGCACTATAATGACAGGCGTACTAACACCTTCTGCGCGCTTCGGCAGCGCATTGATATCTGAGCTCCGTATCAATGCGCTGCCGAAGCGCGCAGAAGGTGTTAGTACACCTGTCATTATAGTGCAGACTTTCCATAGCATAGAAAATCGCTACGTTTCAATTTGTGTAACTGAACTTGTTTCATGTCACTGGTCATATAAACCTATGTAAACAGGAAAAACGTGGAAGAGTTTGGTCGCATCTAACTACAGCCCCAAAAAATACCATTGGCCATACTGAGCCTAGCTACATTGCTAACAGGAGTGACAGCACATTTGACTGACTGGGAGGTCGCGCAAAGCTCGGAGAGGTACGGAGCAGCTCGTCTCAATTCAGATAAGAGCACATTTCATTATGGAAGTACGGTGGACTGTTCCTTTAAAGAGGGACACCAAGTTGTGATAAACTGTCAACGCTGGTGCTACTGATTACCTTTTTTTTTTTAAATAAAATTCTGATTTTTATGGGTTGAAGTCATCCTGAACCTTGTGATGTTCTCCCTGTGTAGGTTTCCTCCAGGTGCTCTAGTTTATTGCGCAGTCCAAAGACATGCAGTTAGGCTAACTGGCTACTCTAAACTGCCCATCGATCAAGCCTGGAGAGAGATGGGCTCCACCAAGTTTAAATACCCTAGACACACCAGTGATGGACTAACATCACCAGCAGTGCCTTTACAGCCCTTGCTGGCTATGGGGAAAGAGCCACCTTGCGAGGCCAATGCTGAAGTCCCAAATGGCTGACTCATGAAAAACATCTTTACAAATACATGCTGATCAAGAGTAGTCAGTCAGTCATTCACAGGACAAGTTCACTCCATTTTTTTTGACCATCTGCTTTCCCACTTTTTAGCATTTTCTCAACATTATGCAGTGGGTGGAGTGAAGCTGCACTTCAATGCTGTAAGAGTATTACAGGTCCCCTTGCATCGTTTTTTTTTTTTTCATTAATTGTGCAGTGGTCTCTAGTATGAATGAATGCTGAGAGCCGGTTTTGGTGAGAAGAGGAAGAAAAAAAAAATGCTGTTGTTCTCCTGTTTCAGGCTGTTCTAATTTGGTGGAAGAGCAGGTGGGGAGAGAACGACAGGATTTCAGCTCTTACTCATTAATATTCATGACAAGTAAACGTGTTACCTCTGATTGGCTAACAGCACTGTGACGCTACCTCCAGTGGGTCAGAACAAGCGGATATGAGTGTCTTACTACGGCGAGAGAGAAGGAACAAACCGCGAAAGGAAAAATACCACACGCTGATGTCATTGATGTGCGACGCGAGGAAATAAAATAAATTCAACAAATGTTGAGTTTTTACTGAACAAAAATGAATAAAGTGAACGAGTGACTTAAAGAATGTGGGTGCCTTTGTAAAAAAAAAAAAAAAAGTTTTGATTAGCCATTATGGTCTCGACATTGATGTTTTGACCAATAACAATGTAGATAAATTTTACATCACATTCAACGAGATTTAAACGAGACTAAAGATGGTGACTTACAAATAATGTGTAAATATTGTTGGCGTTAATAAAGTCTGAACAGCATGAAGGAACATATCCCAACCCCCCAAAATTAATAAAAATTCAACGGATTTGGCATAATATAAAAAGGTTGTTTTTTTCCTCAGAAAAAGCAGAAAACTCATCCCTGCCTAGCTTGTGACCATGTCATGCATGCTAACGTGGAGAATATGAACATGCCATTTTGTAACAAAAACCTTCAAACAAAAAGTTCATGTTTTATTTGCAGCTTGTGAGCTGGTGGTTGGTACAGATCCAGGGATTAAAAAACAACCTCGAAGCAAAACCACTACTGAAGGCACCAAAGTTTGAAAAGTCACTGTGGTTGAAATGATCAGAACACAGTACTAACGCTGCATTACACTTCGCTGGTGGTGTTCCAAAGATAAATTCCAACCATTTCTTCACCACTTCTATCTTGGGCAAGAAATGCAACGTTGATGCGTTACTGCCACAAAACACGGGCACGAACTTGTTCAGCCATGTTTTCAACTTGCTGTTAGGTCCTCCTTGTTAGCTACTGACCAGATGGGCTCTGCTCAGCGTTGCCAGATACTGCTGATGTTTTCCAGCCCAAAATATGTTCAAATCTGCCAAAATGCACTTAAAACCACCCAATCTGGCAACACCGGTTCTGCTATCTCTCCTCGCGCATCAAATCTGAACTTCCTTCCCGTGGGCGGTCGCAAGCCAAGGTGGGCGAGGCCATGAATACCAATTTACGAAGTGACAAGATCGTATGGCTTTCAGATCCGCTCGTTTTTCCAACCATTTTTCTTCCATAAGCTAATACAGGGAATGGGGGTAGAATTACATTTTCACATGCAGCATGCAACTCGGAGTGAACTATGGTATTTCAAAAAAAGCCAGTATTAAACACTTCTGGTGGAAGGGCACCTTTAAAGTTATACACAACTCATGGTGTCCATGCTTACATTGTGACAACACTCCCATTTCCAATTTATATAGAGGCCACTTATCACTTCTCTGGCAAATGTTATTTCTCATACAGTATACATCCAGAAAACTAATCTAGTCTGAATGGTACATAAGATAGTACTGCCCATAAGGGGGAAGGGAAGAAGGGGAAAAAAAACAAACAAACAAAAAACCACTTTACATGGTGAAAGAACAGTTACGGTACTTAAGACACACTGTTTGGGAGTTGCGTAATGCAATGGCTACTGCACTGACTGGTATTTGGGTCAGTGCTATGATTTTCATCTCATCTCTAGCCGCTTTATCCTGTTCTACAGGGTCGCAGGAGCCTATCCCAGCTGACTACAGGTGAGAGGCCGGGGTACACCCTGGACAAGTTGCCAGGTCATCACAGGGCTGACAGACACAGACAACCAATCACACCTACAGTCAATTTAGAGTCACCAGTTAACCTAACCTGCATGTCTTTGGACTGTGGGGGAAACCGGAGCACCCGGAGGAAACCCACGCGGACACGGGGAGAACATGCAAACTCCGCACAGAAAGGCCCTCGCCGGCCACGGGGCTCGAACCCGGACCTTCTTGCTGTGAGGCGACAGCACTAACCACGACACCACCATGCTGCCACCCCTTGTGACACAGAAAGTGAATACAAATCTGAACTGCTTGTTGAAGCACACGTTTTCTGAGAAGAAACTGACTGGATTGTCTTATTTCAGAGTCTGCAGGTTGGCAGCCACTCCAGGTACCAAGTGTACATGCACAAGCACTGAAAGAGTGGATTTTTCATGATATCCTCTTTAAATGTCAACCCATTTGAAAAATTCACACCATTTGAGCCTCCTTCACTGACCTCCAATTGAAATGAAGAGCAGGGCAGAGCTGACCCCGGCTGATCGGCTGTTGAATCTCTGCTCGCTGTGCTTGCAGCCCCCGATGATCATACACAAACCCTGAAGGGGGGCGGAAACACACAAAACACACCCCCAGATTACACTGAGGACTCCGTGAGAATGCCTTACTGTGCATCTGACCACAAAAATAAGTTCTGGTTATTTTACAGAGAGCTGTACAGTGTAACAATTCATTCTTTACAATTTGACTTGCCATAAAATTACAAGCAGGAAGAAAGTTCCTAAACACTGCACAAACTATTCATTTTTCAGACTTTTAGCACCACAAACATTGATTTTCCTATATGAGCACTCAATCAAAATATAATCCTCTGTCCTGAAGACTGTTACTGGAGAGTCCCTTCCATAAGCCTTAAATATACACCTTTATAAAATGTTCATTATTAGTCTTAGATTATGTGACCCCTGCCATACAAATCCCTGTGAAAGAGCCGTTACTACACATTAAAAGGAGCACAGAAGTGAGAAAACACCTTTCAACCAATCAGATTAGAGAATTAGCCAGTGCTGTAGTAGAATATAATTTTTGCCACAAAACAGAAGAGTTAACGAGCGCACGCGCACAGACCGGAACAAAGAGGATACAGCCGAGCAGGGTCCCCGTGAGAGCAGCTTTAACGATCTCTCCATAACACTTGCTCCCAGTGCGATGACCTTGCAACAGGGCGGTGATGTAGAACGTCATCTCTGTGATGGAACCAAACGTGGCGTTCACTACTGCTCCTACTGCAAAGTTACTCTGAGCTGAGATACTGAGAGATTTTTTTGGGGGGGCAGTGTGTTAATTCCAGTTAAACACCAAGTTATAAATATACACATACGAGCGCAAGAAGTTTACATACCCGCAGGACAAAACTGTAACCACAGGGGATGTAAACTTTTGCACAGGCACGTTGTGAAAGATTTGGGCCACAATTTAAGAAGACGATACCTGGCTATACCCATGCCAATATAGTAAGACAGGGGGATGATGGAGATCACAGCTGTGGCAAACTTCACCTCAGACCCGACTAAATGATCATCATGGTCCACATAACCAATCACCAGAGTGATGACGACAAGGGGCAGCAAGTCTGAGTAAGAATCGTTAAGGGCCTTAAGGCATCAGGACCTAAAACACCACATCATACATGTATTAGTTACATGAAGTCAAAATTGGCATTTTTAACAATTACTACAGTAGTTCTGCATCACCACTGCTAACCAAGAAACACATGAATAACATGCAAAACCTTCAATTAGCACAGCATTTGGAACAAACTCTCTTATAGCCATCTTCTCCCCACCATACTTGTGACCAACTTTGGTGCTAAAAGCAGGACTAAACAAGATTTATTTCATCTTTAAATACTGAGCTCGAGTCCCAGACTCCATTGGGGGGCATCTCAAGGGTTTGTGGTTTCATATTACCCGAGGAACAATGAATAGTCACTGGAGTTGTGAGAAAAATGCCATCAAGGAGGTTTCAAAACCTCCATTTAAATAAAATGGGGGGGGGGTGGGGGGGGGGGGGGAGAGAGAAGAAGAATACCATCCATCTCCTAGCACACACACAAACTAACCAAATTACTTTGGCCAATTCTAACCAATGCATTGTGGGGAATAGGACCTTGGTGTCCTCATTTGCAGCTATATGCCCATTGGCTTCAAGCACCACCTAAAATTAAGGCCTGCATGAGTCTTTGGTTTGGGGACATCACAGGTTCAAAACTGCAATAGCAAGCTAGACCAACTAGAACAAGTTTCTTCCTCATGAGCATAACTTCCCAGGAAGTCTCGTCCTCAACATAATTATGAACCCCAAATAATCAAGGGTTCCTGGTCATTTGGAAACCAGTACAGACCCAGCTGTAACTTGGCAAGATGGTTCCAGAGAAAGATGCTTGTACAAGCTGTATGACCGTTTGCAACCATCACTGTTTCTTTGCTATAAAAACATCTGGATGATTCTCACCATCCCTGACAGTTTATAGAATCATTTACTCCAGCAGATGTGGATACCGACACACTTTACGGTCACCAGGAAGCAAGATGACAATTAAGAGCTTGCAAAAGCTTCATAGTAATGGAGAGCTGGGGCAAACACTGTCCCCGGTGAATAGATTGAAAAAGTGGAAGGACAGCGACTGATGCCCATGCAATGAGGCCCTGCCAAGGCTGAGTGGTACAACTCTCACCAGAGAACACTGGGCAACACTAAATAGAGCAAGAGTGGGCAAAACTGGAGACAAAGCTACGCAAGTAGGGATCCATCACCAGTGCTGAATGTCCCTGTGGTGAGACACTACAGACCATATCCTCTGTAGATGCCCACTGGGGCCCACATACTCCAACCATGACCTGATGGAAGCAAATGATACACTCTCCTACAGATACAGCAGTGGCATGACAAGCTACGAGGATACTACAGCAGATAATACCTTTGCTGTTGTATTACTTTCAAATTTCACCAGATGTGTTTAAATTCCCCAATTGTATTAAGCACCAGGACAAACATCCTGCAAGAAAATTCAAAGTAGTAGAATAGTAAGACATTCAGTGACTTCACATTTCTGCTTCTTGGACTTTAGTGTAAAGACCTGAATTTGTTTTAAACCTTTGACCTAAAAAGTGCTCGAGAGAGAAGGCATACTTGCACCCCTGTCCATTACAGCAACACTTGCCAATCACAGGCATCTGTGAGCTCCTGTATACGGAAGTGGGCGGATAGCACTTTCCACTATCAGGGTGTTACGCTGCCACCTAATGTTGCATAAGCAGCAGTTCGAAAAGATACTGTCAGCTGGTGTCACATGCCTTTGAGGAAGCACGTGATGATCCTCACTCCGTTATTAATAATCTTTTTATAGCATCTTTCATACAAAAAGCAGTTCAAAGTACATTAAGATCATCAACAGTAGTATAAACTGCAATGGATAACATTTAACAAGCTTAAATAGAATATTAGAACATTAAAATACACAACTCAATATTTGAGAATAGAGTAGGGGTGACTCCATAGAGCATCTACAATACCGGTCAAGCCAAACACAAACCAACTACAGGTCCAGAATGTTTCCCAAATTAGTTCTCAGCCACCTAGTGTCCACCTGTACTGGGTGGACACCAAGTGGCTTTTAATGGCTTAAAAGCCATGTTCTCAATATCAACTATACATCTTTAAGAAAATATCGAAAGGGCAGAGTTTGTAAGCAAGCCTGATGCAACTTGGCAATAGCAAAAGGATACTGACAGCAAAGATGTTGACACCATCCACTGTGTATTTGTAGTAATACCAGTTAAAGGCGTGGTAGCAGCACAGGAGGACCCTCGTTTCACAAGCGTGAGACTAAAAAGCAGAAAAAGTAATCATTTTAAATTCTGAAATGCTCAGAGAAAGAAGAGGTTTTGCCATTTGCTGATTTGGGCTCTGTTCTTCATACATGGAAGATACAGTAACTGCATGACGACTTGTCTTTCAGCTTCACTGACTACAAATAGCTCGTTCTGCGGGTGTAAAGCATCTCGCCATTCGCACTCCACATTACTAAAACACTGATCAAGACTGAATCCTGATGTATTCAAAAATCAGCCAGCAATTATTTCAGAAACACATTCATAACCTGGTTAAAAAGTTATGATTGATAGATGTGGTATAGTTTGTATTTATGAACAGGAGCCTGACTACACACAACTACTGAAACATCAAAAATCAGAATCCGAGCTTACATTCTTCACCGGTCGAACCTGAATCTCATCAGGCTGCAGGAAGAGGATGATACCGAGGATCCTGCCATTCATTTTGGCAACAGGGATGGTGAAGACCATCATCCAGGCAAGGAAGCAGGCCAGGGAGTGGATTACAACAAGAGGAATGTATCCAAGCACGAGCCAAACATACGTGCTCACACAACACTACAATACAACAAAAACACAAACAAAAGGTGTAACAGCATTACACTTTACAAAGTGTAAAAGTTTGGGCCCCCTTGATTCAATTGTGGTTCGTTTAATACTTTTTAGCTGTTGAAAATCTTACATTATAGCTTAGGCTCTAAATAAGCAAGGAACACTCAAACAGGGTCAAACTCAATTTGCTGTCAAGTTAATTCAGTACGAATTGATAAAACTGAATATGATCTAAACCAGAACATACTGGCCTTTCATACAGCTGGAGTACAGTTTACAAACACCAAAATGTCTTCAGTGGGACAGGAAGACCTGCAAGAAGGTCTTAATGGAAGTGTGTGGGCGCTATAAAATGGCATCACATTGAGAAATGATTAAAAAAAAACCTACACTTGCTTTAATAGTGAAATGTTAGAGCCATTTTTGTGTTTAACTGAATTCATATTTGCATTGTAGGAGATGTAAAATATAGATCGCATACATGTACATTTAGAATTAATATTTCCGGTTAATTTGTAGAATAAGAATATAAATGCATCTTAGTAATGTTAAGAATTCATTTAGTAATGCAAGAATGTAGTTCTTACGAAGCTGTGACTTGCTGCAGAAGTAGCATAAAAGCGTGATCACGCATTAAAGACGACAGAACAGAAGCCTCGAGCCAAGGAGCACCACAGTCTTTTGATCGGCACCATGCCTTGTTGTAGCACATCAGAAGTTAGGAATTCATCTTTTGTTTTGTATGATTTAAAGTTTTAGTAAAGATACAGACAACTCAGAAAAGCCGCATTCAAGACTTTATTTCTGTTGTGCGCCGCGTCTGAAAGAACTTCGAGGTTCAAGGCTAGTGAGAGCGAACCTGCACTCACAGTGAAATGTTTGAGAAACCAGCAAAAGCAAGTATCCAGCATCCTCCCCCCCCCAAAGCTGCCACTCAAACATGAACGTGCACTGCCCGACTCTGAAATGACTGGATGGGCTTTTTACAGCCTGTGCCTGCCAGTTATTTTTCTTTTTATTGTCAGGAGCATTGATTTTCCTCGCACTGCTATTCTGAAATTCACTTTACATTCCAAAATAATAAAATTGCTTCTAAAATTGCGTACCCTGTCTTAAATACAATCAAGTCTTAAACTGAACACTAGTCAAAATGCCTCCATTTTGATTTTTTCTAGTTTGCAAATTTGTTAAATTCATGTAAATATTGTTAATAATTTGAGTTTCTCCATTTGGTACATCCTCCTTTTTCGTTTAACAGCATGCACTGAAAGGACACCAACTCCACTAGTTAACGTAAAACCTTATGATCCATTTTAGCATCATCCAGTCACATGCATCAAAAGAAGAGATTAGATGTGAGGAAAATCTGAGTTTTTGAACAAAGATAACATGGTTGGTTAATATCACATGTGCTTACATTTAAATAAATATAGAGCACTAGAAACAGTACAGAATCTTGAATATCAAGATATTTACCACTTACCTGATTTAAAAAAAAAAAGTTCTAAAACCTTTTATAATTAAAAAAAAAAAAAAACCCTGATTTTAATAATGCTTTTTACTTCTAGCGCATTTTGCATGCGTATAATCAATGCACTTAAAATAGCGTATATAAAATACAAAATAGAAAGGGATATACTAAAGGTAATATAAAACCATAAAATACTGCTAAGCTGTAGAATATAAATACACAAGATTCTGAAGAGTAGCAGTTAAAAGCTAAATTAAAGCAATGCATTTTAAGTAACGATTTAAAACTAGATAAATCACCACCATGTCCAACTTTGGCAGTGTATAGACCTCTTGCAGTCACGTGACCAGAATGTAAACAGCCGCCATCTTGTCGGTCAACAACACAGCTGAATATTGCTGCACTCGTGTACAAAATGGATCAATTTCAACCGACGGACTACACTGCTCATTTTTCTAATGAACAGATAACTAGATATGTCTAAAATAAACGACCTACAGATTAGTGACCCTTACCGATTACCGGACGTAGTTTTCAAGACCGTGTCAGTGGATATCGAACTGCCAGCAGAATACCCAGATGTGTATAATTACCTCATTAACTTTCCCTCGCTGTTCAGTGGTGAAGTACTGTGTGCTTATAAATCTCTGGACAGTTATCTTTACAGAAATTCAAGATTTGTCAGCCACCCTCAGATGTGGCATCTTGTAAACAAGAAAACAACAATCCTCATTGGACGGGTAAGTCACTTAAGTATTGAGACCCCGCTGGTCTCGTCCGGAATGTTGTGCATGCGATGGAAATCGCTACAAACCGTCATTTTCTGCTAGAAACCAATGTCCAGCAAGTCCATACGGTTGTAGTGGATATTGAAGTCCAGTACAGATGAACAACACGCAAAAATACACACAAAAAACATGTACAGGAAGGGAGAGCTTGTAGTTGCAGCATCCCCATCATGCGCCGCCATATCCACTATTATGGTTGAATATTTTATATTATCAGTTAGATCAAGTATCAGTAGTCTATCACTATTACTGTATATATGGTAGACCTGATAGCAGCAATCCATTTTGCACACCTGTCAGGGTCCCGTGGCAGCCTACTGTCAAGTGTATGTGAGCATCATGGGTTTCCCACACTTGAAAGGGAAGGACTCGGACACAGGATTCCACTCGTCTTATGTTTTATTGATTTTCAGTGAAGTTGACGTTGTAGTAGAATTGTATATAGTAGGGTTTTCCAGAAGAAAAGGTAGAAGTAGAAGGCGGAAATATGGCGTTTGACTGACAAGGTGGTGTCTGTTTACAATCTGGATCGGATGTGACGTCACATGCAAGTGCTCCATACCAAAGCTTTGGAGCTACTGATGCGAAGGTCATATTGCCTAATGTCTTTAGTTATGAATGGTAATGTTTCAATTAAAGCTCATTATTAGATCTTAAACTATACTGTTGTAACAATTTCAATATGGTCTCACTTTTGGACCCCACTGTATTTCAGCCTGGGCATCATAATTTTAAAAATATATGATAATGAAGAAAAATCTGTAAGAGCTTAACAGCTTGCTGGTTTCATTTCACAGCAAAGGAACAATTTAAAACGCATGGGAGGAAAAACTAACTGGTTCTCTCGAACAAACTATCCACCATTTTTCATATCCTCCAAGCAGCGTTTGGATTGTATAAGATTTACTCAACATTCTCAGACATGCCCATCTTCAGATCAGGTTTGGTGATGGACAGGGTCATAGCAGAAAATTATTTCAGATAAAATACAAATAAATAAAAGGCACTTTTGCACTCCATTCTAAACAAACAGTCTCACCCAGTAAGAGCGCTTCTCAGGAAGAGGAGGAGGAGGGGGGACATCTATAGGGATGGGTGGAGAAGTCATCAGAGGTGAAGATTCCCTAGTGTTGTCTGGAGATCCTCGCACATCACCCACTTCCTCTGGAATAGCTTCACAGTTGGGGAACTTAATGCAGCATTTGCGTACCAGACTGCTAGTCTGAGAAGAAACAGGGAGGACAATATGGTCCAGCTGAACAGACAGCAGAGAATCTGCACTGAAAATATAGTAAACTAAACTACATCTCAAGCAGCATGGGTTAAACTGAAGCAGTGTTAGTGATTATATAGTTCAACTACACTTTAAAAATATTTAACAAATGATTGATTCTTTGGAATTTCCTCCAGTGTTAAAGCTGGAGTGAAATTAAAATGCTGGTTAAAACAGAAACCTGAAGGGGGGGAAAAAAAAAAAAAAAAAAGCGTTCAAACAAAACACCTCAGAACCATGTTCAGTGATTAATCTCCATGTCCCCCCCCACCCATTACTCCAGCCTAGTGCTTTTTAAAATAAAGTTGCACCTGAGACTTGTTCCAACAAGCCTTCCCTTTTCCTAAATACCAATTTAACTACTTAGAAATGCACCTAGGCATGCAACAAAGAAGTTATTCCACGAAATCGAGCCGTACGTGAGCTAATAGCTGACGAGGCATGTAGCACAGAGTTGGCTATAATCCATGTACAAGGAGCTTGAGTGGAATAACTTATTCTATCCACATTCGCTGGCTTGAGAAACAGCCTTTTTTTGGCAAATACATAAAACCTTTATATAAAACATCCAATCATTTCCACTTAGAATGCAAACAAACTGGCGAAATAACAGCAATTTGTGAAAAACGCTACAATTCTTGAAAAATAAAAAGGAGACGTTCTCACCAAATAATTTTAGTCCATATTTTGCCTTTTGGGGGGCCTTGTTCTTTAGTGTTTTAAGTTGGTTTGCCAACCACCAAAAAGTGTATTACCGCCAACAACTGGGCTGGAGTGTGGAACAGGACAAACCCTACTTTTTTCAGGGATGCAAACAGCGCGCCTTTTGGCAGATGCCGCCTTTTTCACGGCTGAATCGCGCAGATCCGATTTTTTTTTTAAGGTGAGGGGCGTTGGAGTGTCCGATTATAATTTCATCAAAGTAAATTCTGTATATAAGCAAATGCTGTTACAGTCCATGAAACATAGGAAGTATGAGAAAACAGTAAATCAGAAGGCTGCGCACTTTTGCGCAGCTTTCACGCAAAAGTGCGCAGCCTTCTGATTTACTGTTTTCTTCTCATACTTCCTATGTTTCATGGACTGTAATGGCATTTGCTTATTTAGTAATTTTAATACATAATTTACTTTGAAATTACAATCAGACACTCCAACGCCCCCCTAAAAAAAAAAAAAAAAAAAAAAAAGATCTGCGCAATTCAGCCATGAAAAAAGCGGCAGCCGCCAAAAGGTGCACTGTTTGCATCCCTGTCTTTTAGCCATTTGTTTCTTTTAAACACTTGATAATTTGGGATGTTTTGTTTTCATTTCGTCCTCTGTTGGTTCAACAACACGCCCCACCATTTTGTTCTTCCTCTACTCACAGTATATGAGCTGATATCCTAGTAATAGAGTAGCCAACCAGAGCATGCACAACTGCTCATATCCAGTGAATGTGGATAGAATAGCAGCAACTGTTCAGTGTTTTTTTTGAAGCATAGCTTTGTGATTACCTTTTGTAATGCTTTCCCAAAGGGCCACAGTAAATAACCAGACAACTTCAAACAGAGTTTCCCTGTAGCCGGGGAAATGCACCAGGTGAGAGACAGAATTTGGATCCAAAAAAAAGTCACCAAAAATAACCAGACGCATTCGCTACATACCATGTGGAATTGCAATGATGGTACAAAACATCACTAAGCTAACAAGAAAGTAAGCTAAAGAGAGCCACCAGCCAAAGAGAAGCATATATGCAATGTTGCCAACGGTGATCAGTGAGCCTGAAAGGGAAGAAATACACACATGAAATCCATGGACAATCTAGTACATTATAGCAGAAATCGTTTGTTCATGAGGCAAGATGTTGTACACGTGATCTCCAAGAAACTATACTCACTGACCTGTATAGGGTTTGATGAAGATCTGCTCAGAGTACAACTCCTTCACCTGGTCTGATCGGTCTTCGATCGGACGCTCTGTAACATGACTCTTCCACTTCCTGAAGCCAAACTGCCACACAAGTACACACTCAGAAAAGCAGAGGTACAGGGTCATGGTGATCAGAAATCAAGTCCCACATCTGGTGCCATAATATTGAATTGTTTGGTCTCCGAAATCATGCATGGAGGACGTGTGTGAGGGACAGAACGTCACGGCTGCATCAAGCCGAGAGCAACGCTTCACTTGACATTCTTAAATTTTATGCAAATTAGATGTGAAACATTTGTGCAAACGACTACAGGGCAATTCTCCCCAATTTCATGGGACACCATGTCTAAATGAGGTGTTCTGTATCTAACACTTTAGAGGAACATGCCAAAGGTGAGCATGCAGTCTGAGTGTTTAATTCATGCAGTTATAAAAAAAATAATAAATATGCTGGATGAATCGGAAGTCATATTGATCTTTTGATTGAACGTGTGCTCCACATTACAGTACCTACAAAGGTCGGGATTTCAATGGGAGTGAGGGTCCTGTCCCAAAATAACCTTGGAATCTGAATGCTTGATGCGTTCAGCTATAGGTTAAGCCACTGGACTTTCAACAAACAGGCACTTAATCATGCAGTAACCATCACTGAAACATCCTTTTTATAGCTTATAGATCACCTGTATGTAGTCAAGCTTAAGCTTTTAGTATAAATATGGAGGCGATTATAGAAAATAGAGCGTGCTGAATGGTCAAGAAATTCAGACCATTTCTCGATAATCACCTTGAGCAACTCAGCAAAATGGCAGCCAATCACTTCGTCACCAGGAGTGAGGAAAGAAAATGCTGTTTCTAAAAAGCACTAAAGATGCTATGAAGTTTGGTCTAAAACTATTCAAAGGGAAGGTGGGATTATGATTTATTTTATCAAGTTCAAAACAAAGTACTTTATAGGACTCAAAGATAAGTGACAAGTCTGTGTGCATTACATTTCTATTCAGCTTAAAAAAAAAAAAAAAAAAAAAAAAAAAGAGTAATAATCACCTGTGTATTTTATACTAAAACATTATCCACCTCAGGCTGAGTGAATAACCTAGACTTAATTTCAGTTATTATTCACTGATATTTCACTTCGCCTTCAACAAATTATTAAATACATCTTCATATCTAATTATTAAAAACATTTATGAATCTACAATTTTAAAAAATTATCCCTAATAAAAGCTTTTTAAGCTACAAGCTGTGCTAGCTGGCAGCAATTTGTTTCAGATAAGATTGTTAATGTGCATGATGTTCTTCAATAAATTAATTTCAAATAGTGTTGGCGAATTTCAATGGTATATAAAAATAAAATTCAGGTCAGGGGAGATGGATTTTTAGCAGTTTTTGATTTTCCTACAACAGCATGACTGTTTTATTCCTTACATAAAAGCTCAAGCCCTTTGCCCCCCCAGTGCCTACAATCAAATGAACAAAACATTTGCTTATTTACCATGTAATTATTGACCAGTTTGTGTGCCTCCACTTCATTCTCAGCATGGATCGTGGTCCTCAGACTCGCTTCCTGCCAGGGGTCCTCAGTACCCCGCGAGTGTAAGGAGAGTCCTGAGAGCAAGATCTAGTCAGTCCTGAGCACAGCTAGGTTTTTAAAAGAATCACTTCTATAATGCCAAAGAAAGCCTTTGTCAAATATCCGATTTGTCGCATCAAGTTCACATCAATTAGACATATGGGAAATATGCAACTAAAAACTAACAGGAATGAAATTCAACACCAGTGTTTTAGTCCCCTCAGCTTGCGTATTAGGCTGGGCAGACACTGTGCGATTTTTTTCAATCGCGGTATTTAGCTGCTGCTCACACTGTACGAGTGAATCGCAGGGGTAAACAGCACGCAGCTTACGATTCCTGTTCTCACACTATACGATCCGACTGCTCACACTGCACTTCCATACTTCCAGATTCTTGTATCCGGAACTGCAACGTGATCTAGTGTTGTGATGTTCGCGAACGAACCGATTCTTTTGAATGGCTCCTAGGCATGAACGATGAGAACCGAGTCTCGAGCTGGGGGAGCCGTTCTTTCTGTCGTTCTTTTTCTGTACTGCGTTTAGTTTATAATGTTGTGTGATATTAATGATAATATTGTGGGAAAACTACTTTGCACGGACGTTCATTTAATTTATTCTATCGTCATTTCATTTGTTCCATTTTTGTGCATTTTATTTATCTGTTTTGTATCTCAGACTTAAATATTTTTGTAAAACAAGTGTTTTTCTATAAAATATTCTTGCGTTCTTGATAACTGTTCTTGAGTGGGTTCTTTTTTTTTTTTTTTTTACAGAAAAGCCGTTCTGCATGGACATTCATTGAAGCCCTCATTGTTTTTTAATGGTTATTTATGAGCATTTAGGGGTTACAATAATGTAAGTCTAGGTTGCTTTACATAAAAAGGTATGTCCAGAAATATTGATGTCACTGTCTAAGCAGAGGGATCTGGCTTCTTTAGACGCTGTCTTCTTAAAACTGAATAAATATTTAAAAAAAAAAAAAAAAAAAAAAAAGAGCCAAATGAGCCAGTCTTTTGAACGGCTCTTTTCAAAGAACGGATCACAAAGATGCGGATCCCATCAAAGAGCCATAAATCCCATCTACGTGAAGAGGAGACCGGAAGTGCTGCTCAGTGTGTTTTCTCTTCCGTATCTGTGTTCGCGCATGTGCAGTGTGACAGGTTGAGGTAAATCGGCTCGTGACACCGCTTCAACAGTGCGATAGCCTCATGAGGGGCGACCAGGATTTCAAACATGTCTGATTTTCATCCGATCGATCGGAGGTCGTGAGGTGTTAATCGCTTGTCGTTACCCCATGTATACTACACGATCCGAGACGCACGATTGAGCCAAAAAGCGGCCCGATCTCCAAAATATTCGCACGAGTGAAAATCGTGTCAAAATCGGGCCAAAAATCGCACAGTGTCTGCCCAGCCTTAGTCATTGTTAGTCTGTCAAATCCACACTTAATACTTCTACCACTCATCAAGCTGCACAATCACAGGTCTGTCCATTTAGAGCCAATTTCCAGATTGTTACTGTTAAAATGGTTTATGAATATCATGAATTGAATGATCAGTTTGATAAGACTTTGGGAAAAAAAAAAGTTCAGATATTAACAGTCCAACAGCTTTAAAATAACGGGATCAAATTTTGTAAACCGTCAATCCAAATCTACAATCAAGTAGAAATGTTTGTACACCCTTAGAACTAAAGGACAAATGTACTGCATTTAGCTTCACAAAAATTACATTTAAAAAAAAAAAAAGTTTAAATTTGTATCCTCTGATCAGCATTTGGATTCTCACAGATGTAATATTCAACCTCATTATTTTTGCCTGTTCTCACTGATCAGATCTCTGGAACAAGCAGCTGAAAAATTCGTTCTTCCAAATAAATTAATAACTGATCATCTTACTGTGAGCCGAGAGGCATTTTGATGCGTGGTGGATTTGGTGCGAGCCACAGGTTGAAGGAGTATCGACCATCTCGGGATGTGTGCTGGCCACACACAGCCTGTCACACTGGGAGCTCCGGCGACAAGCTCTGTGCTCATGGTCCCACAGGTGCTCTGTCAATCAGCCGTGAGAAGAAGAGGTACATTTCACTGGGTTTAAGTGTCCCATGAGTGCTATATGGTCCATAAGTCCCAGTTTGTCACTGTGACTCCTGATGGTCAACTGAAGCACCATCTGACATCAATAAATATCAGCTGTGACTGAGAATGTGATCAGAATTTGGACTCCATGGAACTTTACAAGCTTTAAAAATGCAATTTTTGCACAAATAGCATTTCTGCATATTATGAGAAGAAAAAAAATTCATCTCAAAGGATCTGAAACCTACAGATGGCATTTCAGGGTCACTGAATGGTTCACCACACAAGCATCAGTAACTGTACAACAATGACAATATAACCAGCCCCTAACAAGGCCTTCAATCACTTTGGAGAAGTACATAAAAATAAAGCCATTTTCACATCTATAGCATATTTGTTAGCAAATGGCTTAAAAGATGCTTTTTAATTTGTGTAACCAAGAACAGCAGCACCAAAAACAGGTGTCCACAACAAATACATAGAATGATAATGAAGTAGAGGTTGCAGCTGATTTCTTTCTAGCCCAAACCGTAAAAGTTTTATGAAATAGCCCCTAGACTTCATGCACAATGGGGCTTTATTAACTCCCTCTTATTTAAGCTCACTTCACTGACATCATAACATCAGCACTGATTGAGAACGCATCACACATGAATATATGGTGTGATAAACGTGAATATACACACTTGGTTTGGACAATGGAACTATTTTTCCTGGTTTAAACAAAAGACCTAGCTAGAGACAAGCTCAGTTTTCCTGTGTACAGTGAATCCTATTCATAACACACAGCTATTAGTATTACTATGGTAGGTGATCAATGGCAATCTCAATTCTCACTTTGGAAAAACTTTTCTACATTACCCACAGTACTGTTTGACTACCTGCTGATAGTGGGGGAAGTGGGATTTAGCCCCCACATCATCTCTACCAAGAGAGCTAGATGCAGCGGCGCTTTAGTCCTTTAGTCCATCAGCTCGCTCACCTCATCTGTACCCTGTGCTCAAACAGATCCGCTTCCAAAGCTAGTTCAATCTAACCAGCTCAGAAATCACCATCATATAACCTCACTTGTGACCATATCGTACAGCTTGGAGAACTTCAAGTCCAGCATTTGCACCACATCGCCATGCTAGATCTCTCATTAATATGAGGTCACTCAGACCATTATTCCGTAAATTTGAGATCATTTCTCCTATTAAAAACATCATACATGTGCTAGCAATACTAAACTCCTGTGACATCAGAACAGATAACTGCCAACTTCCTCATGGGAATAATGAAAATTAGCAGCAGAAGTGCCAAGCTCATTACATTTAAACATGGGTGTTTCAGGGTGGAGTTTTCCTTTAATTACTCCTAACAAAACTGCCATGACATTTTAATTTATCTAGAAGTTTTTCTCTATTTCTTTTCTCTGTAATGATGCTGCTGGAATCTTAATTTCCCTGAAGGAACCCTCCCAAAGGGATCAAGAAAATTTTATCTAATGAAATAAAGAGCTTCTGAAACTTGAGTATGACTTTAAAAAAAAACAAGCCAAAACAAAGCAGCATTTTAACATTTGGATGTAGGTGGCCAAACAAGAGGACATGTTTAGACTTTTAATCAGGGTGAGAGTGTGTTTAATTATTAAATCATGAAATATGAAGGCAATTAAGAATTAAGTAGCTAAGCCACGCCCACAAACAATTCCATACCTTTAAAAGAAAAATTCTTCTAAAATGAATAGGGGAAAAAAAAAAGTTTGAAGGCTATTTGATTAAATGTAATTCATTAAGTGTAATTTGAAGTGTATGGAGTTGAAAGTTTGCACGAAGAGGAAAAAAAAAAAAAAAAAAAACACTAAATGGAGGCCTGATGCGGCTCACCTTTATCTTAAGCTACTAATTTCTTACATTTTGTCCTTTTCCTCCTTCATTGCATTAATTTCTAACTCATCAAATAAATAAATCTGCAGCACTCAAACAGATGCACACAGAATGCTTACCATTTATTTTTACCCATTATTATTCATGCATTTCAAGCATGAACACCTGGCCTACCTCCTTAATCATATTTAAAAAGGCAAGCTTTTAAAACAACAACAACAAAAAAACCTTTAGGCCACTTTGTAAACAGATCATTTTTACCTGCAGTTCATTAAAAAAAAAAAGATAAAAACACAAAATGTCACCTTTTTAAATTAGGAAGTGGTTTTAGAGCAGGTTTCCTGTGCCATCAATCACTTACCTGAACTATCAGCCGTGGACCTTCGCCTCAGACTCTCCGCATCTGTAGACATTGTGTGTGTGTTTAGTTTTTTGTGTGCAAACTTCTCCTGATAATAAATTTCAGCTCGTGAACGAGCGCGTCGAAAACTCCGCGTGGCCGATGCGCGCCGCCGCCGCCGATTTCAACGAGTACGCGCGCGCATGCGTACTACCTTTTCTCTGTGGGACTTGCAGCTGTGACAGTTCACTCGCTACAGCCGCTTTTATAACCATATTCATAAACGCGCATAACTTTCCCCTGTTAATCCTAAACAACACCAGTTAACTCTTAGCATTTCTGAGATAATTTTTTGAAGTTATATTCATAAACGTCGAATAAAACTTGCTATCTGTTCAACCTGACAGGATTTCTTCACTGTTAGCTCTTAACTGACTGACTAGTAACATTTCTGAGAGGATATTCGTATTAATATTTAGTCATAAAGGTGTATATTGTTATACTGTCAAGATTAACTAGCGAGCTAACATTCTTAAATATGAAAATATTGAATAATATTTTAAAATCATATTTACAAATGTTTGCCATCTTCACTGCTAAAACTAGCTAACTAGCCAAGGTTATGTAACCTGAAAGGATTTCTTCACTGTTAACATTAGCTAGCATAAATAATGGCCTACTAGCAAAATCAGTCCAGTTTCCATCAAATCATGTGCTCTGATTGGCTCGCAAGCGGTCTGGAATCCTACGATCCAGACCCCGGTTACAGACCTTTGGCGACTCGCTCGTTCACAATAACAACAAACACGGTAGAAATTTTTTGTCGACATTTATTTTCACATTTCTCAGGACGGGGCAGCACAGTGGTGTAGTGGTTAGCGCTGTCGCCTCACAGCAAGAAGGTTCTGGGTTCGAGCCCAGCGGCCAGCGAGGGCCTTTCTTTCTGTGCGGAGTTTGCATGTTCTCCTCGTGGGTTTCCTCCGGGTGCTCCGGTTTCCCCCACAGTCCAAAGACATGCAGGTTAGGTTAACTGGTGACTCTAAATTGAGCGTAGGTGTGAATGTGAGTGTGAATGGTTGTCTGTGTCTATGTGTCAGCACTGTGATGACCTGGCGACTTGTCCAGGGTGTACCCCGCCTTTCGCCCGTAGTCAGCTGGGATAGGCTCCAGCTCGCCTGCGACCCTGTAGAACAGGATAAAGCGGCTACAGATAACGAGATGAGATTTCTCAGTATAGCAGCATTAATTTTACAGCATGGATAGCGATAACGACAGTGCTCGCAGTGAAAGCAAGTTTTACTACCCCGATGAAGACGAAATAAAAGAAAACATTTCAGGAGAAAGCCGAAAACCTGTAACTGTTGCTATAACTGTTGACCTCCGGTTGTGAGTGAACGCTGGCGCGCATTTGGCTGCCGCTACTCCCCGGAATTTGGAATTCGTTTGCGGTTACTTTTTAAAACTTTGTTGTGGGCTATCTCTGGCTATTTTCTGCACTACTGGTGCAGATAACGAACTACTTCACTCATCTCATGAGTCAAACTTGCTCCTGATTACTTTTCTGGATGAGATTTGCTGGTCTGTTTACCTGTGCGATGGCCTGTTCTACCTGTGCAACTCTGCCTGTGGATTACGAGTAGACTGTTTATGACATGTTATGTATTATTATGACATGTTATGTATTCTCATCTCATTATCTCTAGCCACTTTATCCTTCTACAGGGTTGCAGGCAAGCTGGAGCCTATCCCAGCTGACTACGGGCGAAAGGCGGGGTACACCCTGGACAAGTCGCCAGGTCATCACAGGGCTGACACATAGACACAGACAACCATTCACACTCACATTCACACCTATGGCCAATTTAGAGTCACCAGTTAACCTAACCTGCATGTCTTTGGACTGTGGGGGAAACCGGAGCAAATATTCAAATATTTTGTTAGTCAGGCAGTTATTTGAATTGTACAGTAAGTTTAACTGCTCGTACTGTATTTAGGCAATATTTTATTGTCCAGGTAAAGACTGTATAATCCTTTCTGGTTCATATCATATCTGGTTCATGTCCACGGACAGGCTTTTCCATCATTGTGTACGGTGAAACATCAACATCAACCCAATTTCTCATGGTGGTGCAGTGGTTAGCACGGTCGCCTCACAGCAAGAAGGAAGAAGAAATTTCTATTTAGATGATGGTTGAATCACTATTGATTCAATGCTGATAGGGTTGAAAATTCAACGTTGATTCAACCCAAATTCAAGGGGACACTTTCAATATCATTTCAACATTATTTCAATGTTTTCTGCCAAACGCTATTTCAGTGTTGATTCAACTGATTTTTGCTATCTGGGTACTGAGCTGCTCTCCTCTGTATGTCCCAAGTACTCCTCCATCCTGGTTCTGGGTGATTTTAATAAACATGTTGATTCTAATCATTGCAATTTTGCTAACCAATTTTTAAATGTTTTAAACTGCTTCGATTTTACCCAGCATGTTAATTTTCCTACACACTCAAAAGGTCACACTCTGGATCTCGTCTGCACTAGTGGTACATTGCCTTCTGACATCTCACCTAAAGACCTCTCTATCTCAGATCACATAGCTGTTCTCTTCCGTATGGCTATCCCTGAGCCTCAGCGCCGCCTCCGCCCCCTGCGTTCCATCACATACCGGAACACTAGGAATATCAACACGACTGAGCTGGCTAGCTTAATACGTTCACAGCTTTCAGTGCAACCACTCAGTTCATGCTCTGATGACCTAGTGTTTTCCTATAACTCAACCCTCACCAGCACATTGAATCAGTTTGCTCCCCTGAAAACCCACACTGTCTCCTTTTCGCACTCAGCTCCTTGGTATACACCTGAGCTGAGGGCAATGAAGGCTGCTGGCCGAAGGCTTGAGCGGCTCAGTAAAAAGACTGGGCTCACTGTCCATGCACAAGCTGTTAAAGATCATGTTCTGGCTTACAAGGAGGCCCTAAACAAGGCTAAGTCCTTGTATTACTCCACTGTCATTGCGAAAGGTCAGAACAACCCCAGAGCCCTGTTTTCCACTGTACATAAAATCCTTCAACCATCTAAATCCTTCCCACTTACTCCCTCAGCAGATCTCTGCTTTGATTTTCTAAATTATTTTGGAAATAAAATCAGCACCATCTACAGGCAGCTCCAGTCGCTCTCTTCTCCCACTCTGAGCGACGGTCCATCTCTGCCTGGAACACCTACTCAATCACTCTCCTGTTTCTCTGCTGTTGATGAGGAAACCGTCCATGATCTTGTCATCAAGGCAAGGCCTACCACCTGCCTCTTGGACCTTATGTCCACCCCTCTTGTCAAAGCCTGCCTGCCAGCTCTCTCTCCCCTTCTTGCCAAAATCATAAATACATCTCTCCAGACAGGCGTGGTCCCTCACTCCCTAAAAACTGCAGCCATTACGCCTGTCCTCAAAAAATCTGGAGCAGCTGTGGATGATTTTAAGAATTACCGTCCCATTTCAAATCTACCATTCATTTCTAAACTGCTAGAACATACGGTGGCCTCCCAGCTTCAAGACCACTTAACATCACACAGCCTGTGGGAGGAGCTTCAATCTGGCTTTAGAGCCAAGCACAGCACTGGAACGGCCCTAGTCAAGGTCATAAATGACCTGCTGATTGCTGCTGACTCTGGCCACTTCAGCATCCTCCTACTGCTGGATCTAACAGCTGCATTTGACACTGTCTGCCACAGCACTCTATTCACACGGCTGGAATCTCTCCTGGGCGTCACTGGCACTGCACTTTCCTGGTTTAGGTCATATCTCACAGGAAGGGAACAGTTTGTCTCCATTGGTGATTTCCGTTCCCCTAGTGCACGCCTCCTACATGGTGTTCCACAAGGTTCTGTCCTAGGTCCCTTGCTTTTCATCATCTATATCCTTCCCCTGGGTCACATCCTCCGTCAGCATGGCCTATACTTCCACTGCTATGCTGATGACACACAAATTTACATTCACACTAAACCCTCTCATCCACTCCCCCTTTTACAATTGTCCACTTGCCTGTCTGATATTAGTAACTGGATGACACACAATTTTCTCAAACTCAACCATAACAAGACCGAAGCCATAGTCATTGCCACTCCAACACTGCTGAAGAAGTTAAATCTTGCGCAGTTCTCCATCCCAGGTTACTTCACCACCATCTCCTCTGAAGTGAAAAACCTGGGCGTCATCATTGATTCAGCTCTCTCTTTTGATTCACACATAAAACACATCACTAAAACAGCATTTTTTCATCTCAAAACTATCTCCAAACTCCGCCCCTCACTCAGTCTCCCCACTGCAGAGACCCTAATTCATGCCTTCATCACCTCCAGACTTGATTACTGCAATGCCCTGCTCATTGGGCTTCCAAGTAAATCAATAAACAGACTACAACATATCCAAAACTCTGCAGCTAGACTCCTCACCCATACTAGACCTTGGCATCACATCACACCCATCCTCCATCAGCTACACTGGCTTCCTGTTAAATTTCACATCCATTTCAAAATCCTCCTCCTTGTTTAAAAGGCCCAGCACAACCTAGCACCCACCTACCTCTCTAGTCTTCTCACTCCATACTTACCCATCCGAAATTTACGCTCCTCTGATACACTCCTTCTCACCACCCCCTCCACAAATCTCCGATCTATGGGTGATGGGGCTTTTAGTGTGGCTGGCCCCAAACTCTGGAACAGCCTCCCACTTTCATTGCGTCAATGCACCTCCCTTTCATCTTTTAAAACCATGCTCAAAACTTATCTTTTTACCCTTGCTTTCTCATCATAATGCTGAACGATTGAGGTTATTTTTATTAATAATTTTTTATTTATTATTATTTTTAATTGTATTGCTGCATCATCTGTGTTTTTTTTTTTTACTTTGTTGTTGATTCTGTGTCATGCTTCTGTGCCTTTTAACTAGTTCTACTTTGACTTTTACTTACAATTTTCATTTTTTGTAAAGTGTCCTTGGGTATCTTGAAAGGCGCTCCAAATAAAATTTATTTATTATTATTATTATTATAACGCTGAGCAAATCCAGCAGTTTACTGAGGAGCAAAGGGCAGGAAATACAACAAAAAAGACGACCTATGACCTCAATGTCTTTGGGAAGTTCTGTCGAAACCTAAATGAAGGTCGAAAGGTGGAAGACATATCTGGCGAAGAACTAAACATGTTGCTGTGCAACTTTTTCATGTCCGCAACAAAGAAAAATGGCGATGTGTATGAGCCGTCCTCGCTCATGTCTTTCCAGAGAAGTATCCAGCACTATCTGAATCGGGTTTGTTCTAAATATGATTTCCCTTTCGGGCGCTCTCATTTTCTGTTAGAATTTGGTAAAGAAAAAAAATATATATATTATTTACCAGCTGGGAGGTCCGTATCATGAAATACCATGACCTCGGCCTTGAAAATACTGACCTTGGCCCAGAGGCCTCGGTCAGTATTTCACGATACGGACCTCCCAGCTGGTAAATTTTATATATATATATATATATATATATATATATATATATATATATATATATTTTTTTTTTTTTCAAACATGGTAGAAATTTTTTGTCAACATTTATTTTCACATTTCTCAGGATGGGTGGCACGGTGGTGTAGTGGTTAGCACTGTGTAGTGGTTAGCACTATATATATCAGTGGCGGCTGGTAGTCTTTCAAACAGGGGAGGCTGGTCGGTTACGATATTTCCAGATTTTAAAAGAAAAAACATAAATTTTGCCCATACTCTTGCCTCTGATCTGGCTGATTGTTGGCAGCGTCACAAACTGTGAAATAACAGGTTCTTTTGGTCCATTAGCCTACTGTCCAATATACATGATGGTGGTGTTGGGGGTGTGTGTATATTTTCACATTTTATATTTTAAAATTGTGGCATGTTGTTTAAAAATTGATCATTATTGAAAGCAGCTCTTTGTCAGGAACCTCAGCAGTAGAGCTGGGTGCCACACATTTCATTCAATGACACTTTCCCTATATTTTACTTATTTTGACTGAGAAATGTTTTATTGACAATTTTGATAACCCTTCACTTTTAACCCAGGTCTGTAGTGTGAAATGTTCTCGGCTGTGTTTTTGTTTAAAAATGTTTTCCAAATTGTAGCTGTGTTTAATTCATATCCAGAAAAATATATATTCCAATATAATATACTCAGTATAAACATTTTAAATAGATTCTATATTTTTGGTCCATCCATGACATATTACTAAAGTAGCCTATTTACTGTTGTTGATGTGGGTCACTTGCTGTTAGCCAATTCACTTTCTCGTACCAGGAGAGCTGAAAGGAACGAGTATTATTCCCTACCTTTTTCACCAAGTCAATTTGAGGCGTTGGTCTACCCTGCTCTTTAATTTTAATTTTTTCCTCGAAAGGAAGACTGGCAAATGGCTTCACCAAAATTAAATCAGCAATGCTTGGCATCCGTGTGCAGCTTTCTTGCTAGCTGACTAGCCCCCTCAAGTTCAAGTTCAGTCACTCAAATAAACAAAATTTCTGGAACTAAGACAGCAAACTTGACAACACTATATTTACACTTTATTTACAATGAAAATATATACAAACTAAAAAAGCTGGTAGAAACCGTATGTAATGAATGAAATCGAAATGTAAGCTGATCTCTTACAATACACCACAGCACTTGCGAATCCGCATGGGACTGAACTGAAATTCACCGCTGCCTGTCTATATTTGAAACGAGCTGTCAATCAAAGAAAATATCCGTCCGCTTTCACCAATCACCAGTCTCCTCGCGGAAACTGCCATGTCCCTCCCATGTGAGGCTGGGAGTCCGTGGGCGGGCGTTTTCGCAGTATTTGTCCAATAACCGTCTTGCATTTTGAGATTGAAAAGCGCAGAGCTCCCAAATGCCATTGAAGTCCACTGAGGCTGCGCTGCATCGCGCTGTCACGAGGGGGAAAAACTCATGCACACATTAAAGTTATAACGGAATGATTTCGCACTGTAGTGGGTTGAGCACATATATTTCTATGATTCTGGATCTGAAATAGGAATGTTATAAGGTCGGCTATAACATAAGCCTAGCGCAATTCATCCTACACGATGTTCGTCTTTTTTAGAGGAGGCTGAGCCTCCCTCGTTGTCTTAGAGCAATCGCCCGTGATATATATAGTTATTCTGCCAATATTAACTAGCTAGATAACATACTTAAATATGACCAAGATTGATTAATATTTTTAAATCATATTTACAAATGTCATCTTCACTGCTAAAACTAGCTAACTATCCAACATTATGCAACCTGACAGGATTCCTTCACTGCTAACACTAACTCGCATAAATAATGACCTACTGACAGGATTTTTTAAATTTTTAATTCATATGTATAATCTTTACTCCTAGCATTACCCAGCTAGCTAACATTTTATAACTTGTCCAGATTTCTCAATGTATTTTCAAGTCAAAATTTAATTCTCATAATATTCACTGCTACAAATAGCTAACTATAAAACATTATTTAACCTGACAGGATTTCTTCACTATTAACACTAGCTATCTTAAATGACCGACTAGGAAAATTTCTAAGAGATGAGATTCATATTTATATTCATAAAGGTGTATATTGTTACTGTATACTGCCAAGATCAACTAGTTAGCTATTGTTCTTAAATATGACCAGATTGAATAATATTTGAAATCATATTTTAAAATGGGGCAGCACGGTGGTGTAGTGGTTAGCGCTGCCGCCTCACAGCAAGAAGGTCCGGGTTCGAGCCCCGTGGCCGGCGAGGGCCTTTCTGTGTGGAGTTTGCATGTTCTCCCCATGTCCGCGTGGGTTTCCTCCGGGTGCTCCGGTTTCCCCCACAGTCCAAAGACATGCAGGTTAGGTTAACTGGTGACTCTAAATTGAGCGTAGGTGTGAATGTGAGTGTGAATGGTTGTCTGTGTCTATGTGTCAGCCCTGTGATGACCTGGCGACTTGTCCAGGGTGAACCCCACCTTTCGCCCGTAGTCAGCTGGGATAGGCTCCAGCTTGCCTGCGACCCTGTAGAACAGGATAAAGCGGCTACAGATAATGAGATGAGATGAGATCTTCACTGCTAAAACTAGCTCATTAGACAACATTATGTAACCTGACAGGATTTCTTCATTGCTAACACTAGCTAGCATAGTGACAGGCTTTCTGAAATGTTTTAATTCCTGTGTATAATCTTTACTCCTAAAGTTATCCACCTAGCTAACATTTTATAACCTGTCTGGATTTCTCAGTGTATTTTCAAGTCAAAATTAAATTCTCATAATATTCACTGCTACAACTAGCTAACTATCTAACATTATTCACAAGGTGAAAATGTGAATTTAATTGCATTTAATCTAAACTTTAAAGGAACCTTAAATTTACTAGGGTATTAAAGTTACTTTTAAGACCAGCCCTTAAATTTAGTAGTAAATTTAAGTACCTTTACTGGACTTTTTAAATTCATTAAATATACTAGTAACTTTAAGACCCTTTATTGGTGTTCATAAAAGTAGTACTGACTTTAAGTACATTTAAATGTTAAATTTAGTAACTTTAAATTACATCTTTATTGTTCTTTTTAACAGCATTTCATTGTCTTTAAGAAGTCATGGAAAGTCACTTGAAGTTATATTGTAAGAATTCTTAAAGTTATAAGTAAATACACTGAAATTTAGCATTTCATAAACTTTTAGGATACTTTAAGAATATCTTAAAGCTGTTAATTTGTCTAGTGATTTAACCTGACAGGATTTCTTCCCTGTGAAGACTAGCTAGCTATCATAAATGACTTACTCTGACAGATTGTTGAGATGTAAGTCAAATTTATAAATGTGTATCAACTTTATTGCTAACATTAACCACCTTGCTTACATTATATGATTATGGGTGGTTGTTTCAGTCATTTTCACAAATTTCATCATCTTAACCAGCTCAGGCAAAATGAACTCATACCATAAATCTGTAGTGTTTACTTCTAACATTAACCAACTGACTAATACTATCAAACTTGGCAGGATTTCTCAGAGGGGTTTTAAATCCTATTCATAATCTTCATTATTCTTGGGTTTCAGTCACGTGACTTTTCTTACCTATTTCACTTCCGGTAAAACAGCTGGTGGTCAAGCAAACCAAAATGGCTGCCGTAGTGCAAACAACTAGCCATAATTTATCAGAGTATGCTTGTAATCTAGAAGCCACTGCTCGCTTTAGATATATTCAGAAGATCGCTATGTGCAATGGAATAGATTCCTACAATCTGGGAAAGAAGAATTTGTCATACGATCTCGAAAACTACCCTTCAGTCGAGTTCCCCGACATCTCGAACTATCTGGTGTTGCAGACGTCCTCCTACACCGCAAAACAGATGAAAGCGTGGAAGACTATGGAGGCTTATAACTTTTTTGTATGTGGCTGGGTAAAAGACCTCGGTATCAAGCCGAATGAATCCTGTATTGTTTTTGCCCGTGTAAGTATGCTTTTTTTAAGCTTTTTGTTCGTGTCTTTACAATGAAGCGCTGCAAGTTGAAGTGTAAACAAACAACAGTTTGCTTGATTCCCACTTGTGTTTGCTCTTACTAAAAAAAGTACTGTAAAATAAGAACACATAGCAAGAAAAGTACTTGGAAAACACTAAGGACAGAGCTGAGAGCGAAATACAAACCTTTCACCAAGTGATCACTGCAAACTCGAGCATGCTTTGATTCGGCTTCCTTCGATTTCAGTGAGAGGTTCAAAAGCCACCTTTCTTGACGTCTTTTTGTGAAATCTTGTGTTTGTTCACCCTTTTTTATTAGTTCACGGGGAACCCTGAAGAAACTTTTATCAGTTTCACGGTTTGATCGATTCAAACAACATACGGTAAAACAACACAAGCGTAAGGCATTTTTCATGTGAGCAATGAACCTTCTCCGTACAAACGCTTTGTCAACTGAGCTTTGGTTGACCACCAGCTAAAGTTTTGAATAACTAATGAGGCGGATGTGACGTCACGTGAAACCCAAGAATTAGTGCAGATTGTTACACATAAGCTAATTTGAGATTATTTCTCACAGGACATTCAAGACATTTACAAATCTTCACAGCTAAGCTTCACTCATGAAGCTACATGAGTAGCTACAACCTTAAATGTGACACTAAATTAAAAAATAAGTGTTCGTAATCTGATAAATGTTCTATAATCTTCGCTAGGTGTAGCCATATGGTTAGCACGAAGTACCTTGAGAGGCTTTTCTTTTTAACTTACATAAATACTCATAATCTTTGCTAACATCAGTAAGACAGTTAACAACGCTAATCTGACAATATTCTTAAAACCTCTATAATACTCGCTGCATTTTCTAGACGGCTAACATCTGCTAACTGAACCAGATATTTTTCATATTTAAAAAAAGGAAGAAAAAGAAAGAACCTCTTCAACTAAAATCACAAAACTACATCCACTCACTGTACAAATACAGTGTCAAATATACCTGTGTTTTGTTTATTGTTATAAATGAATGCACAAAATAGAGCTTTAAGACCATTTTGAAGTATTTTGCAGGCTATAAACTGAAAACCATAATTTAACATAAGGCTATACCACGTAGGAAAGCTTACAAAACAAAAACATAGTCGGTCAAACAGAGTATTTTACAAATCAGAGGATTTATAAGCTGTATGTCCTGCATTACGGTGGCGATCTGTAGGTTAATAAAAACATCTTAAACACTGGTTCTGCTGGAAAAAAAAAAGAAATATCACTTCACTTTGTATTAGAAACTGACCTAATGGTTTGCACTGTTGATTCAGTTACAGATCAAACTTAATATCCAGTTTGTAATTAAACCATTTTTGTTTCTTAATGGAATATTTGCCATTTCTCTCTTGACAACCACCATTTTCCTGCAGACAACCTAAAATTCAGGAACATTACAGAGGTTAATATCACAGATGTGAAACACTGAATCCCATTACAAAACCAAGAAATATATCTAGAATCAGTCACAGATACTTTACATCTCGATATCAATCCATTTAGAAGACAGAGACAGAAAATACCACTGATTACAATTACACAAGCATCAAGATCTCAGAGAAACCGCTACATGACACGATTAATTGCGTTTCATTGGGTAATGAAATGTGGAATATGTCTTCTCATGCTTTCTACTGTTCAATAACATTTCTCTAAGATCTGGTGGAGAGTAATGCTTAATTAAGTAATTTTTACATTAATATGCCTTATTTTATTCATCATGTCATTCATAAAAACCTGTACCAACATTTTTGTTTACCTGTAATGTAGAGTCCTGTGCAAAAGTCTTAGGCACATGTAAAGAAATGCTGTCGACCAAAAATGGCTTAAAAATAATGAAACGAAATGTTTCAACATTAAAAAAAATAATATAAACAGTAATCAGTAAGTCATAATGAATGGAACAGAGTCAATATTTGGTGCAAGATGACTCTTTGCTTTAATTTAAGAAAAATTGTAGTCTGAGGTCAGTTTTATGCGGAAATGATCTGTAGGTTTTCCTGAGCATCTTACAGAACCAGCCACAGTTCTTCTGGACACTTTGACTGTCACACTCACTTCTTCATTTTACACCAAAACCCAGCAGCCTTCATTATGCTTTCTTTTTTTAATCTGAAAAGTGCGCTTATGGAATATGCTTTTTTCTGTAACATTTAATTTTGTGCTGGAAAAAAACCCGAACGTTTGGAACTCTAAAATGTTTTTGTAATGTTTTGACTCAATAATGTAGAAGTCATAAAATAGAAATATATAGCAAAGTTTGTATGAAAAAAACAATAGGGTGCCTAAGACTTTTGCATGGTATATCTCTTACAGATATGCATACAAATAACAACAATGTATACCTATAAAATTTAGCATTTTATATTGAAAAATATTTTAATGTGTTCTTCGTCCCAAGAGCTTATTTTAGTGATCACAGGAATGGTAAACTGTTGCAGCAGTCAAAAATCATCTTTCAAAAGTTTGACGATTGACCATATCTTCTAAACTGAATTTCGTTGATGTGAAAATATGGCACAGTACATTGCTATATGAACAGGAGGTTAGTAAGGAAAGGAAAATATACTACGACTCTTTCTATATTACATAGTTTGTGCCAATAGGATTTGAATTTTGTATCTCAACTGTAATGTTTTGTTTTGAAATTGCATATGAAGTTTTGGCTTTTAATTAAAGCAAATTGTATTTCAGTTTCATGAAAATGAAATTCTCACACAGTGCACTGATCAGTTTTGAATTTGAAGCACAGCCTCAGATTTTAGACACATTTAGGCCCACTTTACACGGGGACGGTATAAAACAAAAACGCAAAAGTCCGTTTTCGTTCTCACTTTTTTCCGCGTCTACACGACCGTTTTCAAGGAGGAAATCTGCGTCTATACGGTGACGCATAAATGTCTCCGCCATGTCTGCACGCATGCGCAACGTCTTCTGTCTTGTCTGATCTGCACATCTGCGCTGCTGTTCTGTCAAGTTATCCTACCAAGCCTACTACACATGCGCGAAATCCAGGAGGGGAGGAAAATTCAACAGTAGTTTTGTCCCACCGATCAGCTGGGCTGATAGAAAATCGGTGAGAATTTCACGCATTTGCCGATTTTTATGTTTTGTGCGTATTGGTCGAGTCTTTGGCCGAGTCAAATAATTTGTAATGACTTGTTTTGAATAATAAAACGGTCTGTATGAGAACTTGCTAGGATAACTTTACAGAACACCGGTCCGGCTGAGGTACTGTAGTGCTCGAGGGAGGAGCAGGAGCAAACCGAAACTCTTTTAATCTGCCTTTATTAAGTAACACTCACTCTTGTTTCGGTGAAGAAGAGAAAAGGCAGTGTCCATCTCAGCAAAATAAACCCGTTCGGCTGCTAGTTTTGTTTTCAGTCTCGGGTTTATTTTTTTTATTTTTATTTTTTTGTTTATTTAGTAAACCAATGTATATACATAATATAATAAATACAATATGGAAAATATACACTAGTTGTACATGGATAACGCAAGAAAGTTTAAAACTTATTTCCATTGCGGTCCATATGAATGATGACATGATGGCGGGTAAATACTAATTATACATTAATCACATATAATTATCACATATACATATTAAATTAATTAATACTGAGTATGTATGAAAATTTATTTTTAAAAAAATGGTTTCACGAGCGGCTTGAATAGGCGGCGCGCGCGTGCACGCACACGCGTGTGCGCGCGTGTGTAACTTGGCGACACTAAACTGAGGAGCTCCAGCTGGGCGGGTGAGCAGGAAAACACATCTACTGCATTAAAACACAGAGCAGCTTGAAGGTCCGTTGGATCGATGTAATCAGACAAGACATGCTCTTACTTTTTTACTTACTTTCCGGGCTGGCATGTACAGTATATGACATATGTATGACGTAAACGCGTACCCGACGTGAGCAGATCCGAGCAGAGTTTCGCGTATTGGGTAGTTTAGACGGATATGCAACGGGGGCTGTTTTTAACTTATCCACCCTGGAAGGCGTTTTCAATTTTTTCCGTTTTTCAGCCTCGGAAACGCCGTCCCCGTGTAGACGAAAGGCACTTCCGATAAAATATTTAGTCGTTTTTACCCGACAGCGTCCTCGTGTAAACGGGCCCTTAATCAAATTCGGGTCCATCATGAGGCGCTAATGATCTCTTAACAGTAGGCCTTGTTTATTAAGTTTAATATGGATTGATTTACTTGTAAACTGTCGAGTTTGACCTAAAAATATTAAATACTTTACAACTTTACTTGAAGATTGATTAATGAGAGCCAGTGTCTGAATCTGTGCTTGTTTACTTTTGTCAGGTTGTATAGAATTAAATCTACACTCACCAACCACTTTATTAGGAACACCCATCCATCTACCTGCTGTTTGGTGCAGTTCTGTAATCAGCCGATCCCTCGACAGCAGCATGATGCATCAAATCACGCAGATACAAATCAAGAGCTTCGGTTAATGTCAATCTTCAAACATCAGAATGGGGAAAAATTGTGATCTCAAAGTGTGACTTTCTTTCACTGTGGTATGGGTGTTGGTTTGAGCCAGATGGTGATTGGTGGTTTGAGTATTTCAGAAGCTGCTGATCTCCTGGGGTTTTCACACACAACAGTCTCTAGAGTTTACACAGAATGGTGCGAAAAACAAAAAACACTGAGTTGAGAGAGCGACAGTTCTGTGAGTGGAAACAAACGCCTTGTTGATAAGAGAGGTCAGAGGAAAATGGTTTGAGCTGCCAGGAAGGATACAGCAACTTATATCATCACTCTTTACAACTGTGGTGAGCAGAAAAGCAACTCAACAGCAGAAGAACACACTGGGTTCCAGTCCTGCAGCCAAGAACAGGACTCTAAGAGTCAGGAACAAGTTCCTATTAAAGTGGTCGGTGGGTGAGTGCATTCTGAATTCAGCACATCTGATTATTTTTACTATTATAATACATAGGGTCAAATTACTCAATTCTGATTGGTCAATCAAGGAGGGCTTTTTTTTCCTTAACATGGGGCTGTATTTCTGAAATGCTATTGGCTAGTTCGTTGCTTGGTTACAGTTACAAAATTTAGCAAATTTTGTCAACAAAATGGCTTTTGTAAAGAAGTTCCAATAAAATTCTGTAAACCGCTTTCAAAATCCTCATGTCGTGTTGCCTTGTCATGATGAAAGACGCTTTAGAAACTGATTCAAACGTGCAAGATAGTCTTGCGCCCTGATTGGTTCAGAAAACGTGAATGGCTTCCGAAGTATGAATTTGGCCCTATGTATTATAAACAAGTACAACCCCAATTCCAAAAAAGTTGGGACAAAGTACAAATTGTAAATAAAAACGGAATGCAATAATTTACAAATCTCAAAAACTGATATTGTATTCACAATAGAACATAGACAACATATCAAATGTCGAAAGTGAGACGTTTTGAAATTTCATGCCAAATATTGGCTCATTTGAAATTTCATGACAGCAACACATCTCAAAAAAGTTGGGACGGGGCAATAAGAGGCTGGAAAAGTTAAAGGTACAAAAAAGGAACAGCTGGAGGACCAAATTGCAACTCATTAGGTCAATTGGCAATAGGTCATTAACATGACTGGGTATAAAAAGAGCATCTTGGAGTGGCAGCGGCTCTCAGAAGTAAAGATGGAAAGAGGATCACCAATCCCCCTAATTCTGCGCCGACAAATAGTGGAGCAATATCAGAAAGGAGTTCGACAGTGTAAAATTGCAAAGAGTTTGAACATATCATCATCTACAGTGCATAACATCATCAAAAGATTCAGAGAATCTGGAAGAATCTCTGTGCGTAAGGGTCAAGGTCGGAAAACCATACTGGGTGCCCGTGATCTTCGGGCCCTTAGACGGCACTGCATCACATACAGGCATGCTTCTGTATTGGAAATCACAAAATGGGCTCAGGAATATTTCCAGAGAACATTGTCTGTGAACACAATTCACCGTGCCATCGGCCGTTACCAGCTAAAACTCTATAGTTCAAAGAAGAAGCCGTATCTAAACATGATCCAGAAGCGCAGACATCTTCTCTGGGCCAAGGCTCATTTAAAATGGATGGTGGCAAAGTGGAAAACTGTTCTGTGGTCAGACGAATCAAAATTTGAAGTTCTTTATGGAAATCAGGGACGCCGTGTCATTCGGACTAAAGAGGAGAAGGACGACTCAAGTTGTTATCAGCGCTCAGTTCAGAAGCCTGCATCTCTGATGGTATGGGGTTGCATTAGTGCGTGTGTCATGGGCAGCTTACACATCTGGAAAGACACCATCAATGCTGAAAGGTATATCCAGGTTCTAGAGCAACATATGCTCCCATCCAGACGACGTCTCTTTCAGGGAAGACCTTGCATTTTCCAACATGACAATGCCAAACCACATACTGCATCAATTACAGCATCATGGCTGCGTAGAAGAAGGGTCCGGGTACTGAACTGGCCAGCCTGCAGTCCAGATCTTTCACCCATAGAAAACATTTGGCGCATCATAAAACGGAAGATACGACAAAAAAGACCTAAGACAGTTGAGCAACTAGAATCCTTCATTAGACAAGAATGGGTTAACATTCCTATCCCTAAACTTGAGCAACTTGTCTCCTCAGTCCCCAGACATTTACAGACTGTTGTAAAGAGAAAAGGGGATGTCTCACAGTGGGAAACATGGCCTTGTCCCAACTTTTTTGAGATGTGTTGTTGTCATGAAATTTAAAATCACCTAATTTTTCTCTTTAAATGATACATTTTCTCAGCTTAAACATTTGATATGTCATCTATGTTCTATTCTGAATAAAATATGGAATTTTGAAACTTCCACATCATTGCATTCCGTTTTTATTTACAATTTGTACTTTGTCCCAACTTTTTTGGAATCTGGGTTGTAATCATATGGTTCCTCATAAAATTAAGGATCAATTTCACTCGTGATTTCAAAGTTTTGACATTTTCAAAACTTCGAAATCACTCATGAAATTAATCCTTAATTTTACTCGGCTCATACGATCACCTATACTAATTCAGTATTAGTCAATTGTGTCAAGATTCAAACGATGGAATACAAATTACGTTCGAGTAAATTATAAAGCTTCATATGAAATTTCAAATCAAAACAATGTCATTTTCAAATTTAAATGTGCAAAATCCAAATCACTCAACGATTACAAATACGAGGCATTCTACCTTAGAAAACTTACAAAATACAAGTGAAAAAGTGAGCCAAAGCACGACATGAAACTGACGTATCTACACCAGAATACAGGTGAAACAAACTACATGCTAAGGTACAAAAATAGCCTTTCTGATAGAACTGTACAGCAATCGCTTGAAATAGAAGCAGACGACAAACACGCAATTTTGACAATAGCATTTTCAGCTTCTTTACAGTCAGTACATTTAAAAAAAATGCCCTTGCTTTCACATATCCTGCACGAAACTTGCTTGTAATTGCACCAGGCAACTTCATATGACAGTACTGATAATACTAATATTTAAGAATACACTTTCTCTTTGTAACAAGTACTAACACTATCGTTTGTTTAGATCAGATCACCATAACTGCATGAGCCAGGTCTAAGAAACAGTGTAGCATGTGGATAAAACAGAGCGACGGATATATGAAATGGTGCTATGATCCACTCCAACGCACATCAACTCAAAAGTTCAGTTCGACATTGACGCAAGAGGACCTTTGGGCTACTGATTGAAATTCTAAGTCACTTTGGATAAAAAGCATGAGCCAAATGAGGAAATGCAAATGTAACGCAGCAGCAATTTTATGAATTTTGCAGTGATACAGTACTTTGTCCTGTTATGCTCCTTTCGCAAAACTTGCCCAAGGTGGTGTGTACCCAACAAGCGTGTGTGTGCTGATTTGCAAAGCTGCCATGTAATTCAAACAAATAATATTCCTAATACTGTTATCATGCCAAATCATTTTAACTTAGGTTTAAATGAGGATGAAGTTCCTATTTACTTGTATCTTGAGGGTGCTGGATTGTTTGAGTCAGCTTCATCAGCTTCATCTCTCTAAACGTCCATGCACACTTAAGGTTAACCAGTACACACAGTTCGGACTTGAAGGTCAACGTCAGGTGTCAGAGACTGGAATAGCTTAGTATTACTGATGGCAAAACTGGCAGCCTTATTTAAATTGGCACTCAGTCAGAAGTCTTCTGTGCCTAATCTACCGTAACATTTAAAGAAAAGACCAACCAGTTATGGAGCTCACCACACAAACATGCTCCATGTACCAACATAGGCACAGTGACAGGAACCCTGTCTTACATGTTTCTATCAATTTGTGGTGCAAAGTATCCAGCACTTTCCGACCAAACTCAGCAAAGCAATACAGGACGAAGTCAGAAATCAGACACAGCATCCATCAATTCTGCCTCCATTAGGTTGGTTCTGGAGTGGATTGGTGCAATCGCTGGTTTCCTGCCCTCTGAGCGAGGTGTTATAAAGCCTGTCCTGCCACCACTCATCAATGATGGTATCTCCTGCCCTGAATAATGGAACACTCCGTTAGATCCATTCAGCTGCCAGGCCAGTTGTTTATTAAACTGACCTCGTCCCTCGTACTGGCTTAGCATCAGTGGGTTGGCAAGGTTAAAGCCAGACTCCCTGCTGCGCTGGCTGGATGAAACACAGCCAAGCCCCCCGTATCTCTCCTGGTACGGAATGGGACAGGAAGGTCGGAATTCTGGGAAGGAGCCTGGAAGGACGTTCTCCTCTTCCTGCTGTTGCCGCTCCCACAGGTTAGCCACAAGGCTGCGATGTGCCGGGAGCTTAGGGAGGCGAGGGACAGCGCTGGGACCAAACTCTCTGTGATGGGGATTCAAACCCTCTTCATCAGGTGCTACTGAACGTACCTCCTTCTTCCTCTTCTTCTTTTTCTTCTTACGTTTCATCATCTCAGGCGGGATACCGGCTTCAACCATCCACAGTTTGTTTCGCTCTTCTGGAGGAGGCACTGCATGAGGGTGTGCAGTTGGAAGTAACATTAGCACTTTTTTGAAACAGCACACTTTAGTATTACGCTTTACACATAGATTCTCTTTTTTATTATTCTAGCTTTATTTAAAGATTTAGGGATCATTAGCCATTTGGTAATGTTAACAAAATGATTTTGATTCTTATGCCTACATTATCCAATATTTAGTCCATGCTTACGTAGAAGTATATATTATATGGACATGGGTGTTTTACTGGAAAATATACCACTTGCATTTTTGATCCGAGCTCCATCCAGGACATGGAGAACCAAAACCGTGTCATAAATCTCTATATGTTACTCGTGAGGAAATCGATGAATTGTTTTGTTAAATTTGGGTATTTTTTTTATTTGTGAACGTGTCGATATAATAAAAAGAAAATCACACGTTAGCTTGAAGATCTCATCTCATCTCATTATCTCTAGCCGCTTTATCCTTCTACAGGGTCGCAGGCAAGCTGGAGCCCATCCCAGCTGACCACGGGCGAAAGGCGGGGTACACCCTGGACAAGTCGCCAGGTCATCACAGGGCTGACACATAGACACAGACAACCATTCACACTCTCATTCACACCTACGCTCAATTTAGAGTCACCAGTTAACCTAACCTGCATGTCTTTGGACTGTGGGGGAAACCGGAGCACCCGGAGGAAACCCACGGGGAGAACATGCAAACTCCACACAGAAAGGCCCTTGCC
This sequence comes from Neoarius graeffei, assembly GCF_027579695.1. Lineage (NCBI taxonomy): Eukaryota > Metazoa > Chordata > Actinopteri > Siluriformes > Ariidae > Neoarius > Neoarius graeffei. The sequence continues at coordinate 59,243,930 of NC_083589.1, read as the reverse complement.
GGCCACGGGGCTCGAACCCAGGACCTTCTTGCTGTGAGGCAACAGCGCT